>NC_079439.1:54868982-55041482 GCF_903798145.1 Danio aesculapii
TGATAAACTTTACAGATCGTTTAAAACTGCTCCTTGTTACACTTCAGATAGCCAAACCACTTCCAAATAACCAAATTTGTGTTGCCTTTATTGTCGATATTTTCATCATCTTTGAATAATAGCTCAAGGTTAGTTTACTTTCGTCACTGCTTCCACTCATTATTTCTTTGTTTTTGTTGTCTTGTCAAGTTTGTTAGCAAAGTGCGGTAGGAAATGGTCTTTTGACTTCATGCTGATTGGTTGTTGTTGTCGCATATTGCTGCTGTGTGATTGGCTCTTAGATCAATATCGAGTAAAAATGTCCAGAGCTTAAAATTGTTATTAAAATAAATTTCATTGCAATTCGATATGATATCGTTTATTGGCCCAGCCCTATATACACACAATATTGATCTTGCAGCACAATGAAATTTTACAGGGCAATGGTGAAACTAGAATAGACATATTCTGCATTTTAATTTGCTAACTTATCGGAATTATTCAGAACTATACTATACTATACTATACTATACTATACTATACTATACTATACTATACTTTACTATACTATACTATACTATACTATACTATACTATACTATACTATACTATACTATGCTATGCTATGCTATGCTATGCTATGCTATACTATACTATAATGTATAGTAGTTTACTTACAGTTGCACTCTGTTCCTGACTACAAATATTAAAACAGTTTTATATATAGCTTTTTAAAAAAACAATGTGTTTTATTTTGATGTCGTTATTATTATTAAGCATGGAAGCGTAAATCTTTGACCTTGAGAATGGACCATTTTTGATGTGCCATGTAATATTGCATATTTGTTGAACTATAAGCAGTATTGTCATCCACGATTAAGTTTGTTGTTTTCTCTCTTATATGCCATAGGTAAGACGGTGTCCTCGAAAGCTTGTATCAGCCAAGCCACCCTCACCAGACTTAAAGACTTCAGCTGCTCAGAGAGCTCAGAGAGTCTACTGCCAGATCAGACTATAAAACTGGAGTTGGGGCCTTCAGATTCGAGAAAAGCTGAAGGTTCTGCCTCACAGCAACACAATGTTATCGTGGAAGACGAAATGGTTGAAGAGGTCAAAGAAGAGCCCATTAATATTAAACAGGTTTGATTTTATAAGTGATATGTCAGAGTTTCAGAAAGTATCTGTTTTGTTTTTAAGATTCTTCTAATTATTGTAGATTGCATAATTAAAATCAGCTTGATTTGTCTTCATCAGTGGTTTCTAAACTTTTCAGCTCATGACCCCCAAAAATAACAATGCCAACAATAACAACAGAAAATTTTTCCTCTTCCCAACTAGGCATGGATAGGTATAAGATTCTGACGGTATGATAACCTTGGATAAAACTTTGGTACACTGCTCTTGGAATCTCGGTACACTGCTCTAAAATATATTCTGTTTAAATGTCTTGGTAATAAACAACTTTTTTCCACTTTGAAAATAATATACTTTTATTTTTTGAAATATTTATAATATTTTGGAAAAGTAAACATGTCAGGCTGAATAATTCAAATGAATCATTGACTTTTGCTGTCTTCATTTGTTTCAAAAACTCAGATTTATTTACAATTTAAAACAGCATCTTTGGATATCTTTTTCTGCTGGAGAAAAAAAAAATGTAATTAAAAAAAATTACACATACCTTAGGAACGATATCACAGAACATTTTGGCAGTTTTAAAACCCTGACTTTTCCAAACCGTGGTATACCTTGAAAACGTTTTTTTCCCATGCCTATTCCCAACAGGGAAAACCACCAGCTGTCAAGAATGCATGAGTATATACGGTGTCATGGCTTTGCAATCAAAAAATGTCATGATAATGGAAGTTAATGGGGCAAAAATAGCCACAAACATAACAAAAGGGGAACCAGTTTGCCCAGCAGCAGCTTAGATTTAGCATAGACCGAGGGGACATGTCCCCACCAATATCCACCGACTAAAGAATGTCCCCACCAATAATTTAATTCACTTACAAAAATCGCACTGTCAACATTAACGTGGACATAGAGTTAAATCATATTCTCTGTTCGAGTGGTTTTGCCCCCAAAGACTCATATGAACATTGTGATTGGCCGAACCTTTCCTCTAACAGTTCATGTAATGGAGTTAAAATTAGTGGTTCATAGGTCACCACCAATGTTAAGAGCAAACCTACACCCTTGTTGCCCATTGTGAATTGTTGAGTTTTTTCAAAATTTTAAAAGCATTTTCTCAAAACATGAGTCAAAATCAGATTTGTAACCAAAAATTATTCCATTTGCTAAAACACAGAGAAAATTGTGGACAAATTAAGACTCAAAATCACCATAGGGTGGGTAAAAACATTCCCAACAGTACACAAGGATTCATTTATTCACTGTTTCATTTGAACATTTACCTTACCTTATGAGATTGGTGGGCTGAATGTTTGGATCACAGCAAGTCCATTCTTAGATTAATTTTGGAGACCACTAGTTCAGTCGTTATCTGTATTTATTTTTTAGTGTACATGAGTGCCAGAAAGAATGTTTAATATGTAAAATCTAGCTGTAAAATCAATGAGCTGCATCTGACGCTATAGCTGTGTTGTTAATGTAATGTAATCACTCCAGGGATCGCAAATTGATAACTACTGTTTTTATTTTTTGTTAGTTATGAATAAAATATGGTCATTCTTATTGTTTAATAAAATTTATTTGACTTTTGGAAGTCACCTAGCAACCAAAAATTCATTGCCAGAACTAAAAATAAATTTTCTCCATAGAGAAAGTGATTTTGTACAATAACTGATAAACCTGTAAATTCAGTAAACCCTACATATTATAAAAAACGTTCATGTTCAATGGAGGAATTCTTAAAGAAATACTAGATTACCCTTGTTGCTGTGCAGAAAATTTAGATTTTTAGCTCCATCCACTCTCATAAAGCACTGCAAATGAAGCAACTTGAAATGAAAAGTTTCATGTTTATCCATTGATTTGAATTAGATTGTGTAATTCACAGAGCATTGTGGGATTGTAGTTCCATCCCTCATTAAAGCCATTAAATCATAGGTCTCAAACTGGTTTCCTGGAGAGCCGCAGCTCTGCACAGATTTGCTCCATCCCTAATCAAACACAGCTAATTCATCTAATCAAGGTGATCAAGACTCCTAGAGACCATTAAGCAGGTGTGAGTTGGAGGTGGTTGGAGCTAAATTATGCAGAGCTGTGGCCCTCCAGGATTTGAGATTTGGACCATTGCATTTAATACTTAGTCTTGAATCTGGTTAGATCATTCATGGCTGACAATGCTTTAGGATATTTTAATGACTCTATGGGAAAAATGTTTCTGGTACTTGTGCTGCTGAAAAGGTTGGGTGACCCTAACCCAGCTAGCATTTTTCTTTTTGCTTAATAGAAACCTTGTCAAATCAAATAGTCGTCAAATAGAGAGGAATGAATGTAACTGCAAATGTCTAGTTTATGTTTGGACTATTGTTAGACTTCTGTTAGATTTTCAATACTGTCCAATTTTAGCTTTGTTTTAGCCGAGGTGTCTATGTTTAGATGTCTATTAGATGTCTGTTAAACACATAATTGCTTGGCATGAATGCACTTTATTGCTGTTTGCCACAATGTCCCTTTAAACATGATGTTTTTTCCTCTTTCTGTTTATAGGAGTTTTCCTTTAATCAGTATGCTAAGAATACTGGGAGCAGGAAAAGTTCAGAAGAGCCTTCTGTTCCCAACAGAAGAACCAAGACCAATTACACGCCGCTAGAAGAACAGTACATGGAGATCAAAAAGCAGCATGCGGACACAGTGCTTTGCGTCGAGTGTGGGTATAAATACAGGTTCTTCGGCGAGGATGCAGAGGTAAGAACTAGATCACAAATAGCAGACATTGGGTGATGCATCGCATCTTTAGATCTAATAAAAAAAAAAGAAAATGACCTTGCATGCGATGTATAATATATCTGTGAATATAAAAGGTCTGCAAATTCATAAAGAACAAAGTGCATGATCAAGAAAGCTATGGTCATAGTAAAGCTATAGTATAACTGATAGCAGCAAAAGCACATTCATTTATTCTTTTTTCCTTTGGCTTAGTCCCTTTATTCATTAGGGGTCCCCACAGCAGAATGAACCACCAATTATTCCAGAATGTTTTATGCAACAGATGCCCTTCCAGCTGCAACCCAATACTGGGAAACACCCATAAACTCTCACATGCACACACATACACTACGGTCAATTTAGTTAATCCATTCATCTATAGCGCATGTGTTTGGACTGTGAGGGAAACCGGAGCACGCGGAAGAAAACACGCAAACATGGGGAGAACATGCAAACTCCACAAAAAATGCCAACTGACCCAGCCGGTGTTCTGTCCATTTGTCCTACCTTATCAGATTGTCCTACCTCCCATTCAAAAATTAGGTTGCACATTTTGATGACACAATATGCTACCCATCAGATTTTGCTACCAGTGTAAATTTTAATGTGGAGTAGTGTGATATGAAGCTGTAATATCGCCCTAAGCTACCTAATCCCTATACCCCAACCTCAGAACCATTCAAATACAATGTTAGTAGTATAATCTGATGGGTAGGATAAAATGTCAGGACACTGGGATTTGAACCAGCGACCTTCTTGCTGTGAGGCGACAGTGCTAACCACTGAGCCACCGGCAAAAGTAGATTCTTAAGTCCTACAAGTTTATCTAATTGAATGTAATGAATGAAAATCATTCTAGCTAGAGATTTTGCATCTTCCTCTAAATAGTTAGCTTTGTGCATCTTGATTTTTCTACTGGTGAAGAGTTTTTAACTGGTCACACATACACTTAATGCAATTACATTTTGAACCAACTTTAAAAAATTACTGTAAATTGTTACAGCAATTTTTTAAAACTTATTTCTCAACGTATAATTAAATAACTTTGGTTCAAACTAAATTGGGTCTAAATCAAAAATGTTTGTTGTAGTCAAGAAAAAATACATTCTGACCAAGTAAAAATATTGTTTAATAACAAGACACTAAATATATTTTTACTTGAGTACAAAGTAGGGTCACACTTTATTTTGATGGTCTGTTTGTTGAATTTAAGTTACGTTGCATCTACATGCCAGCTAATTCTGATTAGATTAGAAGTAGACTGTTAGGTTGGGGTTGGGGTTAGGTTTAGTGTAAGTTAACGTACTTTTAAATTTTTTTATAGTCAGTTAAATGTCTGTTGAAGGAGCATTATCAGCAGATATTAAGCAGACTGTTTACTAATACTCAAATGGACCATCAAAATAAAGTAAATAAAATTGTTTAGATATAACCAGTGGTTATAGCTAAACTATAATCAGTTGTCTCAGTACTTCTGTGCTATTTGACTGTTGGTAACTTCATAACTAACTAAAAAGACTAAAGACTGAATCTCTTTCTTGATTTTTGCATTTTTCAAAAGATTTGAATGCAGCGATTCGATTAATAAACATGCAAATCCCCATCATTTATAATTTATGTTGCGATGTTGTTGAGATCCTGATCTTTTATTGATTAATCGTGCATCTTACACAGAATGTATTAATGCAGGCTAAACAAGTAGTGACAGAAAGCCCCTTTAATAACCTAAGAACCCCATCACATCCCAAATAACCCACCACAACTTCTTCTGTCGTCATTATATTTTACAGGAAAGCCTAAATGCTTTCATACTTGTGATTTGAATGACGCGAGAGGCTATCTCTTTGTGATCGTTAAAAATTTAGGATTATTCTATGAGTAGAAAAATTATTAATCCACGGGTCACATGTGTTCCATGGATTGTTATCCAGCTGAATCACGGATCAACTGTGATCCGTTACACCCCTATTTTTAAGATTAATCAATTTAATAATTCTACTCAAGAAAAAAAAATACATTGACTCAAAGGTAAATAATTGTTTTATAGATCATGAATTAATTTAATTATTTTGGTTTGACTTCAAAGCAAAGTTGTGCTTTAGACTAAGCTATAATAAATGCATATGATGCTAGGCTAAAACATTATTAAGCTTTTAAACTATACTGTAATAAAACATTAGGAATACATAAAAACTGATTTATAAACAGTACCCTTTTTTTCATGTGGCTGGTTTAAAGTAAAATTATTACTCTGAGTAAAACTAATGTTTTTAAATTTAACTAGGGAGTTAGCTTTTTGCTTTAAGCCAAAATAAATAAAACAGGTTAAAGACAGAAACTATAATGTTTCACTTAATCTTATATAAAAATGCACTTTAAATGAAAGGCACAGTAGTTTCACTTTTTTTACATACTTGTCTGCCAAAACTGCCGCCTCAGCAATCTTACTCACTTTTTGTTCATTTAAATGGACCATGACACCTTCGGGAACGCAAATCTTGAAATCCTCCAGCAACAAAAGTTCCTGAAGTTCCTCAAGAGTTGTAATTCTGCTTGCAAAGCACCATTTCTCAAACGACACATGCTTTTCTCTTGCAAACTCTATGAAAGTTTGGTTGGGCGGCTTCGAACACAGTCCATGCTTTTGCCTATAGGCTTCGGTGACTAATTTAGATGCATGCATGTAGATTTAACCAAGTAACAGTCCATTCAAGTCAATTCATCTTTATTTCTATAGCGCTTTTACGATCTTAGTTCTAGTAAAAGGAAACCGTGTCAGTCCAGTTTTTAGAGTTGAAGTTCAGTTTAGTGTGGTTTAATTTTAACTACTGAAAGTCCAAACACTGAAGAGCAAATCCATCATTGCGCAGCTCCACAAGTCTCAAACCAAACAAGCCAGTGGTGAGGAACAAACTTCCCCAATTTAATGAAAGTGGAGGAAAAAACCTTAAAAGAAACCAGGCTCAGTTGGGCACGTCCATTTCTCCTCCGGCCAAAGTTCCTGTGCAGAGCTGCAGTCTAGGCTGCGGAAGCTGGATGAACTTTCAACTGGCAATGCCGCACATGCATATTGAGCTTTGCAAGCACTATTCCACTGTAGCAAAAGAGCTCACTAATGTGTCAATAAGCTCAAATACAATAAAATACACATCCACTTCACCTCCTTTGAAGGGAAGGAACAAATTTAGGAAGGCTGCTTGGCAACATCACTATCAGCTTCTGAGCTAGCAGCACTGGTGGAGGGAGAACGGGACTGGAACTTGCCTACACTGAAGTTCCTGAGCTTCAAAGTCCAGCTTTCTAAGCTTAAAATCAGGATGAGCCTCATTTCAACACCTCTCAATTGGAAAAGCTAAGGTCTTAAGCATGCTTAATCTAATCTAATTCTTTAAGATGGAGCTTAATCAGCGGATCTGAATTTGCATCTCTTCTATTGCTAGTGACAGGAATTGAGTCTTCAAATACAGTTTCCGCATTAAAATCTGCTGTCAAATTATGGTGAACAGGCTTTTCTCAAAATTTAGATTCTCCAATCATGTGCTCGCCCTTGACTGCTAAACCATTTGAGCTTTTTTTTTTTTCCGGTAGCCATTGACATCCATAGTATTGGTTTTTCCTAATATGGATGTCATTGGTTACCAGTTTCCAGCATTCTTCAGAATATCTTCTTTTATGCTCAAACTGGTTTGGAACAAGTCAAGGGTGTGTAAATGATGACAGAAGTTTCATTTTTGGATGAACTATCCCTTTAATACATTGCTTCTTTTCATAAGTTTTGACAGGAATATACAGTAAGCATCTGCAAAGGAAGCTTTAAAGTCCTCATGAACCAGAAGCTGTGGCCATTATTATTATTTTTTTTGTATTGTGATGCAGCTCCTAAAGAAATGGAATATTAAATGACACAACAGTGGGCGTGGCTTGTTTTTTTCTACTGCAGGCTGAGTGGATGAAGTAATGTAGACATTTCATTCAGATAGGGGAAAGGGTTTAGGGAGAGTTATTACAACCTAACAGACTCCTCCTGCTCACCATTTCTGTTTGTTGTCAACTCAGTTGCAGCAGCATGGTTAAATATGTTAGCCATGCCAAATTTCTAAAATATACGTAATCTGACAATTTAACTAAAAAACCCCAGCTGTTTTTACAGATTTCAATTAAAGATTACAAGGGCAAACTTTTTTTCTTAATGACATGCACAGATGAATTATTCACAACAAAACTAGCAATGTGAGCTAACAAAAGCATATGGTTAGTTTTGATTTCATGGGGACTTTAAATCTGGAAGTAATTTTATGTCCAATTCCTCCCTCAGATATCAAGCTTTTATTAACTGTCACGTTTTAAATAATTGACACGAAGAATGAAGTACAGTACATGGAAAATAATACCTTGCATGAAATTCATCCTGAGATTGATCAAACTGAATTTAGTGTCTTATATGACCAGATTTGATCAAGTGATCTTTACCAGATTACCAGAATCAGCCATGCTAGACTAACACATACACTTCTACTAGATGAAGAGAAGACCCTACTCAGTGCTCAGTGTTTTGTAAAATGATTCCTCTTTCTGTTACACATAGTATTGGGCTGTCCTGCTTTTAATGTCTGTAGAAGGCTTTTTTAGGAAGTGAAATCACTTAAAATATTGTTTAGTAAAATTGTGCCAGAAAAAGGGTTTTATCTTTTTGAAATGCTTTTCTCGTCCACACAAGTATGAAGCTGTAAAGCAATTATATAACTATGCAAATTAACTTCACCAAAGAATTGATTGGACAAAAATTATTTATTTAACCATTATTTAACCGTTAACATTGCCCTTCACGCTCTTCAAAGTGCTTTCAAAACACTATTAAAATGCTTTCAGAAACTCAAGTTAAGATACGTGTAATGAACCTGGAGAGAATACATGTACAATTAAAAGTACTTTCTACCTAAATTTATGAGCTACAAAATGTTATAAAAAGACATTGTAAGAGTAATCCAAATGAATCTGTCCATATAAATGAGTTCCAAATAAAAAAAGATGCAGTCACTTAACATAAAGCTTATAAGCGTTCTTGTTTGATGCAGAACTTTAATTTTTATTAAAAGTTCTGTCATCATTTACTAATCCTTATTACAAACCATCTCAAAAGGAAACTGATCTTAAGAGGAAATGATACTATTTTATGTTCTGTCAGTTTAGTGGCTAATTTGTACGAATTCATACGTGGTTCAACATGGAGTTCAGTCGTACAAAAATTGATTTTAAAAAGAAGTCAAGGCACCAAACCCCAGCCCTGAACCCAACTGTCATTGGGAGATGAGCAAATTATACTTAATTGTACGAATAAGATCATAAAAATTCATACGAATTAGCCACTAAATCAAAAAGTTACGAATTGCCATGAGATCGTGTTGTTCAATCCTGTCCATTTTTTTTCTTCTGCTGAACACAAAATTAGATATTCTGAAGAATGTAACTGATAACCTCAGACTTCCCTACTATGGATGTCAATGGCTACCAGTTTTTAACATTCTACAAAATATCTTTTGTGTTCAACAGAAAAAAATCTCATGAAGGTGGTGGGTGAGTAATTGCTATGTAATTATAATTTTTGTTTGAACTGATGATACTTCCATGATGTTTACTTGTTGTCTGAAGATTTATAGAATTTTAAGTTTTTTAAGGCAATATAGATATGTATCTATTTATTATATGGACTTCTGTTTTTTGTAATAGATTGCTGCAAAGGAACTTAATATCACTTGTCATCTGGACCATAACTTCATGACAGCCAGCATCCCTACTCATCGTCTGTTTGTGCATGTTCGGCGACTGGTTTCTCAGGGCTACAAGGTCACTGATGTACTCTTAATTACAATTTGCCTTTATACAATATGCATGAGTAGTCAGAATGAGATATGCATTTGGTACACTGGTGGTCAGTAACACTGTTATCATGCTTCATGGTTTCTTAGGTTGGTGTAGTGAAGCAGACCGAAACTACAGCCATCAAAGCGTCCAGCACTAACAAAAGTTCACTCTTCTCACGCCAGCTACATGCGCTTTACACAAAGTCCACACTTGTGGGAGAAGGTATTGTTTCTACTCACTAGATTCCTAATTGACTTTCTCCCCTGTTTTGAGAGGGATTGTAATTTAATGATGTTTTTGACTAGACTTGTAACAACAGCAATATGTTTTAAAATGTATGTTTACATTTTTATGTAGCCATTTTAATTAGAATTTAACAGTTTTTCATGTCTCTAAATCAAACACAGTTCCTTCACAAAACTTAACTTTAATAACCTGAGAGATTTTTTGGAATAAATTATATTTATTATATAAACTATCGGACAAAAGTCTTGTCGTCGATCCCAGTTGTAAGAGCAACAATTATAACTTGACTTCTAGTTGATCATTTGGAAAAGTGGCAGAAGGTCGATTTTTCTGATGAATCATCTGTTGAGCTGCATTTCAGTTATCACAAATACTGCAGAAGACCTACTGGAACCTGCATAGACCCAAGGTTCTTGCAGCAATCAGTTAAGTTTGGTGAAGGAAAAATCATGGTTTGGGGTTACATTCAGTATAGGGACGTGCGAGAGATCTGCAGAGTGGATGGCAACATCAACAGCCTAAGGCATCAAGACATTTGTGCTGCCCATACATTACAAAACCACAGCAGAGGGCAAATTCTTTAGCAGGATAGTGCTCCTCCTTATACTTCAGCCTCCACATCAGTTCCTGAAAGCAAAGAAGGTCAAGGTGCTACAAGGTTGGCCAGCTCAGTCACCAGACACGAACATTATGAGCATGTCAAGGGTAAGATGGAGAAGGCATTGAAGATGAATCCAAAGAATCTTGATGAACTGGGAGTCCTGCAAGAACGCTTGCAGTTATTTGAGTCATTGCAGAGATGTATAATTCTTTTTCCACTGCACCATGACTTTATATTCTATACTGTACATTATTTCTGTTAAGTGACAAGACTTTTGTCTAACAAAGTCAGACCTTACTGTCCTAATTAAATCATTTAAAATCAAGGCATGATCATATTTTATTTTGGTAAAATAAGCGTAATCTAGAGGCCTTTGCCTTTCATATAAGACACTTCTGAGACCAAATGATCAACTAGAAGTCAAATTATTATCTTTTGTTCCTAAACCTTGGATATGTGCCAAGACTTTTGTCAGGTAGTGTATATTATATAACTATGATATTTTAATCTGATAGTTAATCATTGGAAGTATATGCCATCTAAATGTTTGAGTTACAATAAGTTCATATACTGTAGCAATATTAAATGTTATTTTATTTTTTGTTTTGAAATGTTGTTAGTGCTTACTAATGCTGTATTTATTTGATGATAAACAGTTCCTTCTACAAGGCATTCTAGTATGTAAATTTAGTGCAAAAAATGTTTTTATTATCATCAAGTTACTGTATCAACTGACACGAACAATGAACAATATATTTGTCACTGTATTTATTCATGTTTGTTAATGTCACGTAAAGTTAATAAAAATAGAATTGCGTTGTTGAAAAGCACAATTTTAGATATTAATATGCATTAGTAAATGTTGAAATTCATATTAAATACAGTTAATAAATATTCTACAAGAATTTATTCATCTTAGTTCATGTTGGTAAATAAATGAACTCACATTACCCAAGAGATACTTATGTTATCATACGGTGATAGTTACAATAGTTAAAAGTTAGTAACAAACTGGATGTAAATGTAAAGTTTAAATGGTATGCATTTTTTTAAAGATGTTTTTGATGAATAGAAAGTTTAAAAGAACAGCTTTGGAAATCAAAACTCTTCGTCTGTCACTTTTGGTCAAATTGATACATTTTTGCTAATTATAAAGTTTTTTTTTTTTTTTCCTCAAGTGTTTTTATTGACATGTTCGATATGAAACGTAGTACAAATAGTTACTTTTATTTTTTTTAACAAGCATATATACGTTTAGGTTCTATAAAAGTATATGCTTATAGTTTGGGGAATTTTTTTTCTTTCATTTGAGCAATATTAACCTTCTGGATAGAAGCATAGCAAGACAATCACATTTTTCTTACTTTTATTAAAACATAAGGACTGTGGATATATTACCAAATATTGACATTATGGCCTCTCTATAAGTATTTAATGTGTATAAAGTTGAGCTTAATTAAAAAAAAAATCATTTGAAGGGTGTTTATTAGTTATATAAAGAACCCATAATGATCTAATCCATTGCCTTGTTCTCAGATGTGAATCCTCTGCTAAAGCTGGGAGATTTGGAGCAGGCTGAAGATGTGGTGCAGGACAGTGGAAATAACTATCTAATGTGTGTGAGTGAGAGTTTAGACAAACAGAGCAAGGAGCTGACTGTAGGGATGGTGGTAAGTACTCTTTGTGGTGACTGAATTAAATCTCTCCCATCTACACATATACTGCAGCCCTGGTTTCTATTTTGAGCTCAGGTGGTCCAGCCAAGCATTGGGGACGTGATGGTGGACTGTTTTAAAGATAATACGAGCCATTCAGAGCTGGAATCCAGAATACTGAGAATACAACCTGTAGAAATCCTAGTTCCTTCAGATCTGTCAGAGAGTACTGAGAGGTTATTACGCAACATCACTCTCCAGGTAAATGCTTGTGTTGTGTTGGTCCTGTGAAGATCTTTTGTGACCTTTTTCTATGTACATTACTTGGTTTTTTTATTTAAAAGACACACAGGAAAAATAGTGCTGTAAAATGAACAAGAGTAAACAATCTTAGTTATAAAGTGAATGAGAATACATTGTTAAATGCATCAGACAAACACATAAGCATAAGCTGAAGCTAAGCAGGTCTGATACTGGTTAGTACCTGGATGAGAGACCATTTGGAAAAGCTAGGTAGCTGTTGGAAGTGGTGTCCTTAGAGAGCACAGTGTTCAGTGTGGAGTCCTAATGCCCCAGTATAGTGAAGGGGACACTATACTATCAGTGAGCACCGATTTTCAGATTAGATGTTAAAGGGAGGTCCTGACTCACTGTGGTCATTAAGAAGTGTTCAAGTGTTTTGCCTATTGTTATGTCTTATTGTTAGGCTTTTTTTCTACTGCCATTTTATTCCTTTTCCATTAGTCAATCCAGTGCAGTCAACAGACTGTACCTGTTAAAAACTGTCTGTGTATGTTTTTCAGTCTGCTCAATGCTCAATCAGTCCCTCCACGCAAGTTGTTAGTAAATCTGGCCCTGTTTGTTGTGAGCCCTCAGTTTTCACACTGATTGAAAGAAGCACTGTAATAGAATACCTTTAGTTACCATTAAAAAACAGTAAATACTGCTCTCTTAATCAGTTAATTTATTTACCCTCTGGGATCTGAGGAGATTTTGCCGCAACTTCAAATTATGAGGCTAAATGAAAACATCTGTTTCTAAACATCCTGGAAGCAGACATTTATGTGGGTACAACACGACAAAAAATGAAGTTATGTTTTGCACAGTTTGCCGTCAGTTTGGCAAGTCAGCCACCTTTTGTTAAATAATTTAGAACTGCAATAAAATACCTGTACATTGTCCATACTGCTCTTTTTGTTTGCATAACACTTTGAATTTTGCTTATTATATATTATTAACATTTTTAAAATATTTAAATTCTAGATTTACAGACGTTATTTTTGACACATTATTTAAAATATGTGTTTTTTTAAGTTGGGCCAATGAAAATTTTGTAAATCTGAAAAGTAAAAATCTGAACCACTGGCCTGATTGGGCCAGTAGGAAAAAAATCTTGGCATTGAACCCTGCTTATTAGCTCAAAAATAATAAGACATCAATTTACATCCAGCAATATAACATTATAGCTTACCTTCTGGAGTCAGTTTCCGACATTCTAACTAGTTCTTTGACTTGCTTTCTGAGAAGGGAATTTTCTTCTTTGAGCTGAAGCAGAATACAAACACAGCAAAAAAATAAATAATAAAATGACAGAGACTTTTATTTTGAAATGCAGAACTGATTACAATTAACAAAAGCGAACAAACAGTTGGTTAATGTACTGTGTATGGGTGAAAGATGAAAAGAGGTTTTCGTGCTGTAAAAACAACAACTTTAAGATGGCTTATATTTATTTTTCCAAAGGACCCTTTTCACAAGACTGTTATGACGCGTTTAATGGTCATCAGAATTTTAAATCTTTGAAAGTTTTTAATATTTCGATTTTTTTTAAAACATAACGTTATATGATAAATATTACATGCATTTATGAATGTATGACATCATCTTTGTGTCAAATTACAAAAAACGAATGTCAGCTTATGCGAGGTGTTCCTAATGCAGCGTCTATGGGGCTGAGAGTAAATTTGACATTGTTCTCTCTTCTGGTTGACGTCAGCAGTCTCACCCTATTTTCCCTTTTCTGAAAGTCTTGATAACACCATTGTGGAGTTTTTCTTTTATTTCTTCAGCAAATAGGATTGTAAAAATATTATTTGTTGTCCTCTCCCATTCACTGTGCTCAGATTTTACCAACTATGATGACTTCTGCTACTGAGAAATCCGGAAATGTGGAAAGGCTCGATATGCAAGCATGTGCATATCTTGATAATTATTTTCCATATTGAACGGTACCAATATATATAATTTAAGTTGTTAATGCTTCAGATTTAAAAGAGTAGCCCAACAATGACTGAAGCCACAAAAATTTGAGAATCCATTAAATGACATAACATATTTTTGGCCACTGAAAATTCTATACATCTCTAATATGATGAAGAGCCTTTATTTGTCACAACACTGTAACATACAGCGAAACTGGACCCTCCAACCATGCAAAACATCACCCATTTCAGGGGAAGACAGGTCATGCGAGACAGACTAGAAAGCATAGAAAAATAGAAAATACATTAGGGGGGGAAAAAGGAGAAAAAAGTACCTGTCCCAGTCTATCCTTAAAGCAGGACAACATCAACACACTTTTATACTCACCGGCCACATTATTAGGTACACCTTACAAGTACCAAGTTGGACTCCCTTTTGCCTTCAGAACTGCCTTAATCCTTCATGGCATAGATTCCACAAGGTACTGGAAATATTCTTCAGAGATTTTGGTCCATACTGACATAATAGCATCATGCAGTTGCAACAGATTTGTCGGCTGCACATACATGATGCGAATCTCCCATCACATCCCAAAGGTGCTCTATTAAATTGAGATCTGATGACTGTGACATTAGAAGATGGGTACACTGTGGTCATAAAGGATAGACATGGTCAGCAACAATACTCAGGTAGGCTATCGTGTTGACATGATGCATAATTGGTACTAATGGGACCAGAGTGTGCCAAGAAAATATCCCCCACACCATTACACCACCACTACCAGCCTGAATTGTTGATACCAGGCAGGATGGTTCTATGCTTTCATGTTCTTGATGTCAAATTTTGACGCTACCATCTGAATGTCACAGCAGCAGAAATCGAGACTCATCAGAGCAGCTAACGTTTTTCCAATCTTCTATTATCCAATTTTGGTGAGCCTGTGCGAATTGTAGCCTCAGTTTCCTGTTCTTAGCTGACAGGAGTGGCACCCGGTGTGATCTTCTGCTGCTGTAGCCCATCCGCCTCAAGGTTGGACGTGTTGTGTGTTCAGAGATGCTCTTCTGCATACCTCGGTTGTAACAAGTGGTTATGTGATTTACTGTTGCCTTTCTATCAGCTGGAACCAGTCTGGCCATTCTCCTCTGACCTCTGGCATCAACACGGCATTTGCACCCACAGAACTGCCGCTCACTGGATATTTTCTCTTTTTTGGACCATTCTCTGTAAACCCTAGAGATGGTTGTGCGTGAAAATCCCAGTAGATCAGCAGTTTCTGAAATATTCAGACCAGCCAGTCTGACACCAACAACCATGCCATGTTCAAAGTCACTTAAATCACCTTTCTTCCCCATTCTGATGCCCGGTTTGAACTGCAGCAGATCTTCTTGACCATGTCTACATGCCTAAATGCTATTAGTTGCTGCCAAGGGATTGACTAATTAGAAATTTTATCGTGATTTGATTTAATATTGTTTATTGGCCCAGCCCTAATTTTTTTATTTTCACGAATGTTATTTGAAAAATTAAAGCACATTTGTCTTTGTAGTATAATTTATATATGCAGTTGAAGTCAAAATTATTCACCCTTCTGTGAATTTTTTTTTCTTCAAATATTTCCCAAATGATGTCAATAATAGCAGTTTTTAATTTATTTAAAACCATTTACGGTCAATATTAAAAGCAACCCTAAACAATATATTTTAAATTGTCATCAAACCATCATTATACAATGATTTGCCTAATTACCCTAACTTGCCTAATTATCCTAGTTAAGCCTTTAAATGTCACTTTAAGCTGAATACTAGTATCAAGAAAAATATCTAGTAAAATATAAAGATAAAATAAATCAGTTATTAGAAATGAGTTATTAAAACTATTATGTTTAAAAATGTGTTCTTCTTTTTGTTAAACAGAAATTGGGGAAAAATAAATCTGGAGGGGCCAATAATTCTATCGTCATATATTAAATTAAGATTTTTTATTATTTCATTAGAGATATTTCATCTTTGACCCAAAAACATACCTGCTGGAGATTCTTTGTGCCATTTTCAGCATTGCCCCTCTTATGATGCAAGGAAATATCAATCACTGAAGTCTCTTCATCCCCCTCATAGCTTCCTGTGCTGATTCTGGATAAGTGCTTTTTTGGCAGGAAGTCAGACTGACCCAGTTCCCATTCAGCCGCTTCTCTCTCATCACTGCACAGAGATGACTGCTCAGAGTAAGCACTGATGTCTGACGCCCCACATAGGTCAAAGTCAGGAGAACCTTCAATGGCTGACAAGGTGACTTCTCTATCAGTCTCCTCGGTTCACTTTCAGAAGCTGACAGAGTGCAGAGGGATCAGTAAGAAAGGACCCTTGGTAGCAAAGTCTATAGAGGTGTTATAAGTCCTGCTCGACTGAGCATGCACCACTGTACACCTATGGAGGAAATCAAACATTTATGAAACATTATTTTCTTTTTCTGTGTAAGTTATTTCAACTCAAGACACAAAAAGATAAGCATATATAGTGTGATATACAGTTTTTAATGTGTGTGTGTGTGTGTGTATATACACATTAGGGTTGCACGTTTACCTGTAGTTTTGTAAACGGTAGTATCGTCATTAACAGTTCTACAATATGTTTGCATGTGGAAAAAGGTACTAAATGCTCACTCATTTTGCGAGCAAATACAATCATAGACCACTTTATTTATACTTTCATTTTTAACTGTCTGCATATTGGTCATAGTTTCTGCAGTCAGGACAGATAGTATGGCGTGATCATTATTTTATTTTATTATTATTATTAATTATTATTATTATTGCAATAACAACAAAAGAGTCACAGTATATTCAAAAAGCAGGAAAGTCTGTACAAATAATACATTTTCATTAAATGTATTAAATTAAATTTAAGTATTATGACATAAAATATAGTATTTCTGACAATTTGCTTTATTTTATAGATTTGAGTTATGAATTAATACAGTATTGCGATACTACTTAGTTTTCGTGATACTTCAGCTGGTATAGAATCGTGGCCTGAATTTATGGTATCGTGAAAACCCTAATACACACATATGCAATCAAGCTCTTACAGTTTTTGTTCAATTGTAAAAAAAAAAATCTACAATGATGTCTCTTGTACATCTTATTAATAATCTTTTTATGGAAGCATAGGCTTCTTCCAAAACATAATAAGTGATTATGTTTGGGAGAAGCCTATGTTTCTATCCAAAGAAGCAAATTAAATTTATGCGCAAAACTGTAATACCGCATATAAGACGTGTGAATAAAGCAGTGTTTCCATCTAAGTAGTCAAAGAGAACAAAATCGTCACTTCCTGATTAACTGGCGCCAAATATCAAAAGTAAAAATGGAATTTGCTGCGGTAGAAGCTGCGTCAATCTTTTCTTCATTTAATAAATTACTTGTGCCTCAGAATACACACAATGAACGCGTGGTGGCATTTGAAGGCGCCAGATGCTGAGCACAGATGCTCTTGACAATTCTGGAGGTCATTAATAATATAATAACACTAATACTGAAATGATTAAAGCGTTTTAGAATGACCAAAAAAACATTTCAGATGTTTTACAATGTGCTCAGCCTGCTGGTTTGTCCATTCACACACATTTTTTTCATCACATGATCTCTTATAACAAAATCACATGACCTTTTAATGCGCATACTGAAATTTGTTCAGTAAAAGTGTTTTCATCATAGTTTATGCACATCTTTGCTTATCGAATAAAAAGTTTATCCTATTCAGTTATGCGCATACTTTTTTATGCACATTTTCACAATTTATGCACATCTTGGCATTTCTATCAACCATCTTTTATGCACATATCCAAAATGCACTTCCATGCATTTCCAGTCAAAAATAAAAGAAAGAAACTTGCTGGTTTAAAAAAAGTAACTCAGTAAAAAGTCAGAATTTTCCAGGGGTAATAAAAATTTAGGCTTGCTGTATATATAGTTATTTTTTGTACATTAATCCCTATTAATTCATGTACATTACATATCACAGTGCAGCCCTAAAATACTAATTAATTATTGTAATTTAAATCTTGATGCTTATTGTCCCACACCCTCCTTGCATTTGTCAACTTGTAAAAGTTAGATGCAGACACCAAAATGGAACATCTCTGACCCATTTACATAAATATGTTAATTGTTTATGAAGGTATAGACCACCTAATGACTGTCAGTATTTACTGTACCTTATGTGGTAAAGTCTAGATAGGATACAGCTACAGATACGCACATCAATATAGCATCATTTTTGTGACACTGTATAACAATAATTCATATTTTACATTACTGTGGCGCTTGGATTTAGGGTTGGGGTAGACATAAAAAAAATACAATTTATTGGGTAATTTAATAAATAATTCTCGTGGTTAATCAGCTATACCAATACAGAAGACTCCAGATCAAGATCTGTTTTTACATTATTGTGATGGTTGGGTTTAGGATTGATGTAGGGGTAGACATTAATAAAATACAATTAATGGGAAATTTAATAAATAATATAAATATTTCTCATGGTTAATCAGCTATACTAATAGAGAAGACTCTAGATCCAAATCTGTTTTTACATCACTGTGATTGGTTGGGTTTAGGGTTGGGTAGCCATTAATAAAATACAATTAATGAGAAATTTTATAAATAATATAAATATTTCTCATGGTTAATCAGCTATGACTTTGACTATACTAATAGAGAAGACTCCAGATCCAGATCTGTTTTTACATTACTGTGATTGGTTGGGTCTAGGGTTGGGGTAGGGTAGCCATTAATAAAATACAATTAATGAGAAATTTTATAAAATATAAATATTTCTCATGGTTAATCAGCTATGACTTTGACTATACTAATAGAGAAGACTCCAGATCCAGATCTGTTTTTACATTACTGTGATTGGTTGGTTTAGGGTTGGGTTAGGGGTGGGTAGCCATTAATAAAATACAATTAATGAGAATTTAATAAATAATATAAACAATTCTCGGTATCTGATCTAGCAACAACCACCTTATGCTGTCCCAAACCTGTACAACATTTTGCATCCTGTACAACACAGAAGAAATTTAGAATATGAAAAAAATTAAGAAAACAATAAATATGTGTAGGGTTTGAATTATTACAAGGATGAGAAAATAATACTTAAAATGTAATTATTACTTTTGTGTAGGTTAAGTTTATGCAGGAAGTGTATTTAAAAGAAAATAAAGGCATACAAATGACATGTCTGGTCTTTCTGAAGTACTCTGAAAAACACATTCACTTTATTCAGCAACATTATGCATGCAAATTCTAACTATATTAATTGATGTACAGAACTGAATATTTATACTAGAGCTGAACAACACTGGGAAAAACTGACATTGCAATATTTTTTTCAGCGATCTACACATTGAGAAATTGTGTATAATTTACCAGATGACTTGAATGGAATTATTGGGAAAAATTCTTATTTTGGAGTAACTGGGATCATTTTGTAGAGCACTTCCATAAACTATAATAAACCAAGAACAATTCTTCTGAATTCCGATTCTAGCAGTATTCTGGTACACAGCCAAATGCAACACAGTATATATACATAAATAAAATTAATCTTTTTTAAAAGTTACAAACATTAAAATTCATAATGCTGTAATGCTTGAACTAGCTTAAAACGAAAACATGGGCCTTAAGAAACCATGCAAATGCTTACATTTTTGGTGACATTGCGGAGTCACTGCAAAATGTAAACATAAATCACGTGTGGCTACTGGTCAACTACGTATAACCCTGATTCTACATTGAAAATCCTGCGATATGACTATTGCGATATCAATGCTGAATGATATATTGAGCAGCCCTAATGTATACTTTAAAAACCGTCATAAACACTACCGGTCAAAGTTTGGGGTCAGTAGGATTTTAAAATGTTTTGAAACAAGCTTATCCTGCTCACCAAGGCTGCAGTTATTTAATTAAAAATACAGTACAAAGTGTGAAATTGTGAAATGTTAATGCACTATAAAACACCTGTTCAAAGTAGTTTATAGTTTCATTTAATTATTTATTACAGTGATTTTGAAGATGAATTTTCAGCTTCATTACTGCAGTCTTTATTCACAAGACCCTTCAGAAAGCACTCTAATATTAATTTTTATTATTTTTTGTTGTTATTAAATTATTATTATTAAACTAATAGTAATAATAACAATAATGACTGGAATAATACATTTCATTTGAAAGTACATACAATAAGAAGGCAGTTATTTAAAATTGTAATAAATATTAAATTTATATTTAAATATTTAATTTATCTGTACATTTAATAAATGCCACCTCGATGAACAGAATAATTTTCATCAAAAAATAAAAATCATGAAAAAAATAAAACTGACCCCAAACTTTTAATGTGATTTTTTTTTTTTTTTTTTTTTTGGCAAGACTACTGAAGTCAAAAAGAAATAGCTATTGACTACCTAAACATCTAAGATACACATTTCCCTCACATATTTATATATAGCCAATTTAAAATCTCTCAACTAACAGTTACTCTGGGATGAAATTGTTCCTCACCTCTGTGGCTTCTGTGGAACACGGCTGCTGGTTTTTGTTTCTGATAAACTCCTTGAAAGAAAATGGATTCAGCTCATCTTGCTTTGGCTCATCTGAAAATACATTTGTACGTTAAAAACAAATATCATATGCAGAAATAGTCTAAATGAATTCTGTAGAGTTGTGCCTAAAGAAAACACAGAGAGACGGCTAGTGCTTGATCATGTTGCATTATAGCAAGAGTAAAATAAAAGCAGTGTTACAAGTACCATCTTCAATGATGAGCTTTTTCGACTTGTGTTTGGACATGTTACTTGACCAGAGACGTAAACTTGCTTAACCCGCAGACTTTAAGTGCTAAATAACAGAGATAAACATTACACAGTGTGCAAAAGAGGCAAGCGATGAAGTATTTCAAGCGAACGGTTTAGTTATTCGTAGTCAATGTCAAACATTTTTGTCATAAACAACAAATCATTATTGTATTATGAAATAGCAACATCACAACTGTCATGTCTCTTCTTCGGTTTGGCCGAAAAGAACAGTTACAGCAAACACGGTCAGCATCGCCATCTATTGACGTGGAAGAAGTATGTCTGATGATGGAAAAATGCTGACCTCTGCATTATAAATGTCAAATACATTTAATATGGTCATATTTTCTATAAACATATTCTGGTGTTTTTTTTTTTTTATCTCTTGTGCTTTTACACGGAATAATAATAGCTGGTTGCTGGTTTAAGTCCCGGCTGGGTCAGTTGGCATTTTTGTGTGGAGTTTGCATCTTCTCCCTGTGTTAGTGTGGGTTTCCTCCGGGTGGTCCGGTTTCCCCCACAGTCCGCTATAGCACATATGCGCTATAAGTAAACTGAATAAACTAAATTGGCCATAGTGTATGAGTATAAATGTGAGAGTGTATGGGTTTTTTCAGTACTGGGATGCGGCTGGAAGGGCATCCGCTGTGTAAAACTCATGCTGGATAAGTTGGCGGTTCATTGCACTGTAGTGACCGCTGATGAATAAAGAGACTAAGCTGAAGGAAAATTAATAAACGAATGAATGATTGTTGCGATGTCAGTTGTTAAACATGCAAACCTGAATTTGAACAAATTCAAACCCTAATACATTTTCTTTTATAACACAGAGACTTACAATTCCAAAAGAATTATAATTTTACAGGAATGCAAATAACATATGTTAAATTATTATGCACATGTCAGATTAAATTAGTTTAAGTAGTCAAGTCAAGTAGGCTTTTGTCATTTTAACCATATACAGTTAGTACACAGTGAATCGAAACAACTTTTCTTCAAGGACCAAGACAACATAAAATTAGCCTAACAACATAAATTACTAACTAAGAAACCTAATTAGCTGACTAGCTAAGACAAGACAGACTGAATAATGTGCCTATATTTGCAAGTGTGCAAACAAAGAGAGAACACAAAGTGACAATACAACCACATGACACATTTCCATATTTTGTGGTGATGAGGTAATGAGTCGATATAATGGGAGGAGAAACAATACATGTTAAACATTCAGTAAGCCTATTTACAATAGGCATATAAACTGAAGACCTATACAGTTTTTAGACAATTATTGCATTAGTTAAAATTAACACTTTCTTTTTGTTAATCACAATTGTCTGTGTTTTTTAAAATAACACTGAAATCAACTATTCTTAGGTTTTATGGAAAATGACACTATTATTCATAAATTTTTATTTATTTATCTCTTATCAAAATAACTTCAGCTTCAAGTAAATGATTACTTGCATGAGGGTGGAACAACCTGTTACTCACATGCGATTGACCAGTAGCAACCCCCAACCATCCAATCAGCTCCTGGTACACAAAAAGTCCTGCCTTACAGTTGATTATATTTAAGAAGCTGTTTTAGCACAGATACACAACAGAGGGAGGAAATTACAGTTTCGGAAGTGGGAAATGTCCGAACTGTTATCTGTTCAGAGAACGACAAAAAAAAAAAAAAAAAATAAATAAATAAAGTAAATAAAAAAAATATAATATATATATATATATATATATAATATATATATATATATATATAATATATATATATATATATATATATATATTTTTTTTTTTTTTTTTTAAGTATTCATTAGGTAGCCATTCTTCCTTACTAGTACATAGTACTTAACCGTTAGACACTAGTATCTAATAAATGCTCTAGTATTTATTAGATACTGTTTTCCCCCATAACTATTATGATAAATCTTGTAGCACCTATTACTAATACCATTCTAAAATTCTAGCATTGACTTCTCTGCAGGATCTGTCATTGAGATATCAGCTCTTCAGTTTTGGATATTACTATGTATCCCATTTTGACTAATACATAATTTTATATAGCCATTCAGTTGTAACACAAGTAGAAAAGCAGTTGTGACTAAAAAGATAAGAATTGTTACTAGTATAAATAGCTATGGATGTCTATAATATTCACCGGTAATGTCTAAAAACATACAAATATAAAAAGATGTAGTAGTAGCCACAATTGAATACATAGCCTACTAATCAAAACAGAATAATTTAAATCTCAATAACTGATCCTTATTGAACAAGTCAGTGTCAAAAATGTGCAACTGTTACTATAATACAATAGTGCTAGTCACTACTGAAACTAGTAATGAATGTATTTATGCATCTTACGAATAAGAACTATCTACAATAACAACAGGACTGGATAAGTAAGCAACAGTATCTAATAATTAGATAGCATTTATAAGAAAATGTTTTTGATTAGTAGTATGGCTGGTAGCAACTTTTAAAAGTAGTAAGGAATAATAAACACTGCTAACTAAAGCTTTCATATTACATTTTAAAACAGTTTAAAGATCCAGCGTCAGGTCTCGCCGCTCCCGACTAGTGTTCTGATAGTGGTGCAGCACGACGCGTCTGCGTGAATGCGCACATTCACCAATCACGTTCAGGATTTGACGCATGCGCATGACTGCACAGTACCGACCGCTGTCTGTCGCTCTCGCATCGCAGGTGTCAACGGAGCAAGCGTCCCTGCTGCGGCGAGTCAGGAAACCTATCTGTCCCGTCGAGAAAACATCAGTCCTCCGGAGCCACCGGCACAACAGAACGGACGGCCTGACAATGCTCGATTGAGACCGTGAGCTCGCGTCTGTTGCCAGGGCAGGTTTAAGCGGGGAAGAGGGCGGCTTTCCGGGCTGTAGACAGCGGGTTCGCGGAGCGTCTTCAGCGGGGAGCGCTGCGGTCCTGCCGCCGCCGCCACTGCTACAGCTGCCGCTACAATGTTCGTTCAGGAGGAGAAGATCTTCGCAGGCAAAGTCCTGAAGGTCCACGTCTGTACAATGGAGGGATCTGAGTGGTTGGAGGAAGTCACGGAAGACACCACTATAGAGAAACTCAAGGAGAAATGCTTAAAGCATGTAGGTCTGCCTTCAGTTAGCTGGCACTGTTAGCTAAACCCGGACAGGACAGGCCCGCTGGATTTTTAGAGTCATTGCCAAGTATTTTAGTAACTAGCAGACGAGTCGACGGTGCTATTTATAATTTAGCAAGCTTGCCCGTCACCACCGTCTCTGAGGCAGTACTGTAACTACCACTGTCACACTGCTTGACTTACAGTGTACAGCTGACATTAACTTGTTGACAAGATCGTTGTGTTGTAATACCTCGGTTAGCAACACGCAATTATATTTCTCCATGCACATTGTGACTCATTCATGTAAACTATGAAGATTTCATCAGCACACTTTGTGGTTTAATGAGTGTGGATGAGGTTGTAAGCACTTTAGCAGGTGGCATCACCACATATACTTAGTCAAGTCTGGTTCTACTGTATCTTCAGTGTGTATTGTGGCTGAAAAATACCATGGCAGTGTATGTATTAATGACAAGATATTAACAAATTTCATAAACACACTGCGCTAACTCCACAGTGTTCTTTGAAGACTATTGGAGTAACATGTAAAAAGCAGGATGCATTTATTATTTAGTACCATACACTGTATGGCAAAGTACCATGGTAACAAAAGACACTAAATGTATCATGGTACTACCACAGTACTACCCTCCCTCTAAAGGTGGTGATTTTTTATAATGCTATCAAACACTATTAGGGGTTGGCAAGATATTTTTGAAATGTTGTCTCATATGCTCACCTAGGCTGCATTTACTAGATCATACATACAGTTTTAAAATGAAATCTATTCACAAGACAGCAAAGCTGAATCTAATTATTACTTGAAAAATCAAATTAAAAATCACATTACGTACACTTTACAAAGTAATTAAATTTATTTATTTTATTTTTAAACATTCATTTATTATTACTATTTTTGTCAGGACTATAATGAAAATTATTTTGTGTTTTTTATGCAAATTATGCTTTTGGATGACTCCAGAATGCTTTTAAAAATCTTTAATATTTGTTTGTTTTTTTCCTTCTCTTCTCTTCTCTTCTCTTCTCTTCTCTTCTCTTCTCTTCTCTTCTCTTCTCTTCTCTTCTCTTCTCTTCTCTTCTCTTCTCTTCTAGTATGTCCATGGAAGTCTAGAGGATCCTAAAACCCTTACACATCACAAACTCATTCACGCCGCCACTGAAAGAATTCTCACTGAATCCAAAACAGTCTCTGAGGAAAATCTTAAAGATAAAGGTACATTTTTCAGTTTGACTAATCCTCAGGCTCCCAGCCTTTCATACTTCAAGGCCCTTGTTGTTCGTTTGTGACGATTTAAAACTCACAATTACTCACAATTTACGTTTGACAGATTAATTACAATAAGCCTATTAAGTTTTATAACTGTTTTAAATCATTTAACTTAACTTCCCAGAAGTCCTAGAGTTCATATTTTAAAATTAGGCTTCCTAATTTTTCCAGGTTTTTGGTTGAGAACCACTGATGAAGAAGTAGTTTCATGTTTTTGTATGTTTTTTATATTAATGTCGTATTCAAACAGGCACAAACCCTGATTCATGTTTGTTTGTAGATTGTTTAATATTGTTAAAGAAAAGACCTCCACCAGCTCCACCAAAAATGACCGACATATCTTCTGAAGAGAAGGTACTGTATCTGCTGGCAGTTTTAATTTAGGATTAGTTCACCCAAAATTTCAATTTGCAAATTTATTTTTTTTCAGCAAAATCTTAAACAAGGTATTAATTCAAAGTCAATGGTTACCAGCACTTTGAGAGTCTGAAAAAAATATATATTTAAAAGCAAAGTAAAATTAACACCAGTGGCTGCTGATGATACATTGAGGTCTTACGAAGTGAAGTGAAGTGACCTGTCTGCGCAAATGGAGCTGAAACTAAAATTATTAGCCAGCAGTTCTTGGTGACTTCATGACAGACAATACATGCAGTCAGCTGATGTTGTTTGTTTACAGCTTTTTATAAAGCAGCATTGAAAATAACATAAAGTAAGTACTATTTTGAAGAACACATGCCCTTCCTCAGCATTGTAAACAAACAGCATCTGCTTATGAGTGATCTCTGACCCTTGCATAGTTGCATCCATCATTATGTGACGTCAGTCTCAAGCCCTGAAGCTGGGGTCACCTAGCTCGGTCCTGGAGGGCCAGTGTTCAGCTGTAGAGTTTAGCTCCAACTTGCTTCTATGGAAGTATAGCCAGTAAGACTTTGATTAGTTTCTTCAGGTGTGTTTGATTAGCGTCAGAGATAAACTCTGCAGCACACCGGCCCTCCAGGACAAAACTTGGGGACCCCTGCTATAGACTATCTTGAACGCAGTCAGACCCTTTAGCAGAGGCGATGGATTAAATGTTGTAAATACCGATCAGTTTCTTACACAGACATATTGTTTTGCTTTATAAGACCGAAGTGTAGTGTCGGGAAGCACAAATGTTAATTATGTTTTGCCTGTATATGTTTATTTGACTCTCAAAATGATGGTAACAATTTGCTTGAAATAAACTGTACTAATCAACATGATTCAGCTAAAAATCTTTAAAGGATCAGTTGACTCAAAAATAATAATTCTGTTATTATTACTTACCCCCATGCAGGTCTTGACATTAACTTTTTTGATCACCAGCCACTGTGGCTAGTAGTTTTCCAACATTACAAGCCACTCGCCATTTTCACTAGCTACAATTTTATTGTTGTGAAACTATATTTTATATTTATATTTACATAAATATGACTTTGACATGCTAAAACTACTTGATTTAGATTTTGTGTTATATCCACATGCCTCCTCATTCATTTCACTTTTTGTGTGTCGTGTATGAGCTTGCTCAATAATCATGAGCAAATGGGTCATGGTTTCATAGTGTTACAATTAGTTTTTATTTCACATCATTTTCAGAGCTCAAAATTAAGGATTTACCAAATTTATCTCTGACCACACCAAACAATTAATTATTTCTTAGCCACAAATTTTAAATGTGTCAAAACAAGCAAAATATTACTACTTTTTAACAAAACATATGCACAGTAATCTGTCCTGGCTAAAGGTCTTAGATCACCAGTTAACTACACATAAATGGGGAGTTAATCTCCCATTAAAGCAATGTTATTATAAAAAATGATAATTAAACCATTTTAACGCAAAAGAAATCAGGTAAAAACCTTGTGATAATGAAAGGATGATCACACACACTCACGTTTATTATAAGACCCATAAATAATCTGTTCATAGAATGGTTAAAGCGAAAGCAACTGATGCTGCTTACAAAAAGACAAATCTGGAGCTCTTGAAAGCAGCAAGACTGTGGGTGCATGTCCATCACTTTTTGTCTAGTCCATTTGAAAGAGAACCGATCACATCAGTTAGACACAGTTGCTTCACGCAAGGAAACGGGAGCGCGCACGCTTTTTAAACAGTCGCGTGCATCACCTCAGGCGCGAGTGATTATCCTCTCATTCGGTATTCCTGCTTTCTATTGCTCACGCGAACGCAATTATTTTTGTCAGTCATGTTGCTTCTCAATTCTAAGATCGCCTTTGCATGCATATTGGACTATACTTATTGTCGAACCCTGCTTTTAAGAATTATTATCCGGGAAAATTATTTTCAACCAACCAACGTGGCTAGTGGGAGTGTCTGTCTTACCTGCCACCGCTGAAATCCACCCGCATTTGGCAGGTTGGCGGGAGTTAATGCCCTACCCTCATGTCATTCCAATCCCCTGAGGCCTTCATTCATCTCCGAAAACAAGTTACGATATTTTAAATGAAATTCGAGAGCTCCCACATCCTCCATAGACAACAATGATCATGAGACTTTCGAAGTCAAGAAAAGGAATGTCAAAACATACCCAGTCACTTCAGTGGTTCAAATATAATCACACAAAGCCTTATGAACACTTGTCTGGCAAAATAAAAAGGATTTTGGTCATCTACTGTATGTCTTTTGCCTGAGGTCAAGGTACATGTGCTTGCCTGTTGCGCTGCTGATTTTAATGGCAAATAGTCACACTTCCCATAAGAAATGCACCCCCTGATCTGGCGAAGTCTTATTTACATTTTTTTTTTTTGCTGCACAAAAGTGTTAGTGTTCATGGTGATTTATATGACCACAATTGGACCACTAAAGTCACATAATATGTTTTGACAATGTTTTTGGTTCCATTTCTGGACATCGAACATCTCTGGACTATTGCTGTCAGTGAAAGACGAAGGAGCTCGTGGATTTCATCCAAAATATTTTAATTTGTGTTCTGAAGGTGAAGTCATGAGGGTGAGTAATTCAGAATTTTCATTTATGGGGGAACTGATTCTAATATTCTGCTGAAGAGAAAAGTCACCTTGAATCCCTGAGGGTGAGTAAAATGACAGCTACTTTTAATTTTTGGGTGAACTTTCCCTTTAATACACAGTGTGTGTTAAATTTGTATGGTTTATGATTCTGCAAAATTAAATCCTGTTTGTTCTTGCTGAAAGAAGAAGCAAGAGAACAAAGCTCCAGATAAGGATGCCATCCTCAAAGCCACAGCAAGCCTGTCCACTCGTAACACTGACCGTACTGTAACTCAGCACAACATCAGAGATGTGAGTCCTTGCAGTCTGTTTCAGTTCAGCCTTTACTCTTTGAACTTTGTTCTTTTTTACATTTGACATTTTTTTTTTTTGTTTCCGTCAGTTTCAGACAGAGCTGAGAAAGATTCTAGTTTCGCTTATCGAGGTCGCTCAGAAGCTGCTGGCTCTGAATCCTGATGCTGTAGAGCTTTTTAAAAAGGCCAATGGTAAGAGAAAGACGTATGCATGGACACCTGGATTAATAGATTAAATCAATTTTTATTTGGTGCACTATTTGCAAATGATATGAGAGTGAAGTAGTGCTGTTTAATGATTAATCGTGACTAATTGCATAAAAATTACAAGTTTATAATTACATATGTGCATGTAATACAGTTGAAGTCAGAATTATTAAAAGCAGTTTTAAATTTTTTTTTATCTAGTAAAATATTATTTACTGTCATCATGGAAAAGATAAAATAAATATAATTTATGATATACAGTATATAGATTTATTATTGAAACATTTTTCTATACTTGTATACACAAATTTACATACCGTTGAAGTCAGAATTATTAGCCCTCTTGTTTATTTTTGTCCCCAATTTCTGTTTAATGGAGAGAAGATTTTTTCCAATACATTTCTAAACATAATAGTTTTAACAACTCATTTCTAATAACTGATTTATTTTATCTTTGCCATGATGACAGTAAATAATATTTGACTAGATATTTTTCAAGACACTTCTATACAGCTTAAAGTGACATTTAAAGGCTTAACTAGGTTAATTAGGTTAACTAGGTGGGATAGGGTAATTAGGCAAGTTATTGTGTAACAATGTTTTTTTCTGTAGACTATCGAAAAATATATATTGCTTAAGGGGGCTAATCATTTTGACCTTAAAATAGTTTTTAAAAAATGTTACATTTATTCTAGCCAAAATAAAACAAATAAGACTTTCTCCAGAAGAAAAAGTATTATCCGACATACTGTGAAAATTTCCTTTATCTGTTAAACGTCATTTGGGAAATATTTAAAAAGAAAAAACAATTCAAAGGGGGGCTAATAATTCTGACTTCAACTGTATATCGATGTGTGTATTTCTATTTACACAATACGTATACACAGTACACTGAAAATTATTATGTAAATGCTAATTTTTGTTTTGTATGTGATTAGTCGTGAATATTATTTTGATCTCCCTTCTCTGGCAGCCATGCTAGATGAGGATGAGGAGGATCGTGTGGATGAAGCAGCCCTGCAGCAGTTGACTGAGATGGGTTTCCCTGAGAGTCGTGCTGTGAAGGCTCTGCGCTTAAACCAGTAAGTACTCTCAGTGAATTCTTTAACCCTCTTTCATGCACTTCAGTATTCAGAAGTGAACATCTGCAAGACTTCTTTCACACTTGGTTTTCATTAGAATGGGTGTGCATCAAATGTATACTTGTGAAAGCTCAGTAAGGCCCTGCTCGCACCTGGTATCAAGATGCATTTTCATCAATCCAATCTTAAGTGGGAAAAGGAGGCACATTACTATTCACAGCTGGTGTTTCTTTTGTCCACTTTTTGGGTATTGGATGTCACTGATATTTAATACTGTGGAAACTAGCACAATTTACAAAAAATACAAATCTTATTAAACATACCAGAACTAATAAATATTCTTTATAAAATAGGCTAATTTATGAATTGAACAGATTAAAATTTTATTTCATTTTCAATCGACTCATATTAGGCCTAGACTCTTTATTCTGTTTTACTGTTTTAATATGTAAATATGCTGTTGGTTTTATCAGATTTGCTTAACAAATATTTTACAAAATAGAAGGTAATTTAACTAGGCGTCCTTAAATAAAAGTATTATGCAAAGGATCACACGTAAAGAAGGATCATCCAACACATGCATCATAATGGATTTCTTTTATGTACGATCGACTACTACCTAGACACTACTCTGTTTTACAGTATTAATATGTAGATATGCTGTTGTTGTTTTATAAAATTTGTTCAACATATATTTTAGACCATGGAAGGAAATTTCATTTGGTAAATTAAAAACATTATGCAAATAATCAGGAATTGATCCCAAAAAGAGAGAGATCATCCAGCACGTACATCGAGCAAAGATTTCAAGGCTTAATCTCGCGTTCTTGAATGTTGCTTTGAAAGGAATCAAGTTATTCATTCATTTTCCTTCGGCTTAGTCCTTTTATTCATCAGCGGTCACCACAGCGGAATAAACCACCAACTTATCCAGCATGTTTTACACAGTGGATTCCCTTCAAGCTGCAACCCAGTACTGTGAAAAACCCATACACTCTTGCATTCACACACATACACTACAGACAATTTAGATTATTTAATTCACCTATAGCGCATGTGTTTGGACTGTGGGGGAAACCGGAGCACTCGGAGAAAACCCACACCAACACAGGCAAAACATGGAAACTCCACACAGAAATACCAACTGACCCAGCCGTGACTCAAACCAGCAACAGTGCTAACCACTGAGCCACAGAATCAAGTTATTTATTGTTATAAAATACATATTAATAAGACATGCAAACAGGGCCTAGGAGATATCTGCTGTTACCAGTGACCTAGTGATTGTAGTCAGGAAAGTGTTGAAAGAAAAAAATGTTCTTTTTCAAGATTTCATTTCAGGGGTTCAAAGTACTTTGCTGAAGCAAACTATAGAAACACATTGGTAAATGTTTGATATACAATTAATACTCATATATACTATTTATGCTTTTAGTATATTGGAACCTTTAAGGCAGCTTTTCTCAATCTCGGTCTGTTTGCCCACATGTGCTCCACCTTTAATATTGTTCTCTTTTTAGGTCAGACGTTTGTTCTAATTCAACTACAAGTGCTCTGCAAAGTCTATCTACAGGATATTCTGCCATTATTTCAGTTTGAAAGAAACATGTTTAATTTAAATGGCATTTTAGGGTGTGATTATGTACAATTATATTGTGTTTATTTATGGAGGTATATTGTATCATGCTTCACAACTCTCTAGTAAGAATGCGTGAATGAACGTTCTGAAGTAATATAAGGGTTTCTCATGCTCAGGTAGTGAGCAATGAAGAAGAAGGGACTAAGGAACAGTGCACACTGCATAGAGACATGTCAGTGTGAACACAGCTCATGCATAGAATTCTTCTAACGAGCTGATCATCTAAATCAGTGGCTGTTTCTCAATTTCAAGAACACAGAAAATGGACTTGTGTTCTTGTAAAGAGCGGTCTTGCCAGGTCACCTCAGAAGAAAGAACTCGGAAGACAGCGAGAACAGAGAACGCGTTCTATGAGAAATGAGATGCTGCGTTCTTCCTGATGGTCACATGACCCTCACACATTTTTAACTGGACATTGTTTAAACATTACAAAATTCATACAATGATTTATTGTTTTTCCCCTTTTCAATATATGTATAACATGCACTAAAACCTTACTATAATACTTTGCGGAATACAAATAAAACAGATTTTAATATGAATTTCAGCAAATAAACACCCTTAATGTGTTTATGCCTTTATTAAGATTTTCATGGTAATGTTTACTTTCACCATCTCATTTAGAGAAACTCCTGAAATAAATTTCTATAAATATAAAGTTCATAAGAATAAAGTTTTATCTCAGAACTTAAATAATAAATCTATATTAAATGCTGCACTTCCACCTTCTTTATTCAGTCACAATGATTTCTGGGACCTCTAAAGCAAATTCGTTGCTGAATCGTTGCATCCTCGATATCAAGAACACATCCGGGAACTTTTACGCGTCTTCGGTACTTGCGGTCTTGAGTTTTGGCAGTTGATGGTGACGTTACATGAGAACACGAGGATGCAAGTTCGCTGAAGAACGCATATTGAGAAACAGCCAGCGCTTCTCAACCACTTTCCTGGAGGACCACCAGTTTTCCTGCTCTTCTTAACCAAACACACCTGATTCAGATCAACAGTTCATTAGCAGAGAATGAAAGACCTGTAATGGGTGTGACAGACAAAGGACATCCAAAACACGCAGTGTTGGTGGTCCTTCAGGAACATGGTTGAGAAACATTGATCTAAATCAGCATTGTTAAATAAGAGATGCGAAATATGAAGAGGAAAAGGGCGTAGGACGAGGATTGAGAAATGTTGCTTTAAGCCATTATATGAACACATGCTAAATTATTATCTAGATAACAGCAGATGAATGAACAAAAATGATGGTTTTGGTGGGTTATGGATTGTGAATAATCTCAAATCTCGTTAAGTTAAATGAAAGCCACTAATATCAAAGCACTCTGTTTGCAGCATGTCTGTCACCCAGGCTATGGAATGGCTGATTGAGCATGTTGATGACCCCATGGTTGATACGCCTCTACCAGGACAGGACAGTCCAGGGGCGGCCGCCGCTGCAGCACCCGCTCCAGGAGCCTCTGCCACAGCTTCAGCAGCCCGTGCTCGTTTGACCTCCCAGGCCAGCATAGACGAGGCCAAACAGGACGAACTGACAGAGATCTTTAAAAGGATCAGAAGGAAAAGAGAGTTCAGGCCAGACTCACGGGTTAGTGTCATGTGGGAGTCATGAGAAACACAAGAACTGTTGATTTCTAAACTCAAACATTGCTGTACCACTAATATATTCGCCTAAAGATCTGGTCAGATCACACAAATTTGTCATGATTTCAGCACGATTTCCTTGACGTAGGGTGTCGTGGGGGTTCGTAAACGACAAATGGGCATCGTGACACAAGATTCAATCGTTTCTTCTCGTGTAATGTGGCAAAGTTCCTGACAACCGATACCATGCCTGCAATGCCTCTCGACACCGTTGCAGGAAGTCTAGCATTTTACATTTTTTTCTCGTTCTTCAAGATGAGTTCTGTCACGTCGGTGACACTGAAATAGAAGCATATCATTTCACGGTTAACTGAGTGGGTGCTGCCGTTACTGCACCAGTCAGGTAATCAAAAATGGGCTGCATAATTACTAATAGTTGGGTCAACGGGTGGATATGATCAATCATGGGTTATGCAAACTTTAACTACCTTTTCTAAAATATTAAGGTGTTTTAAGCAGTTTTATCTGACAGACTGGCACAGATATGCAGACCTCCATTCTCACAACGAGTTTTTGAATTATTTTAATTTTGAATAAGAATATTCAAAATATTGTGTTATAACAACACTTGTGATTGCTTTGGGAAATAACGATCATCATAGAAGTCACGGGATGACTGATTGCGAAGCAATGTGTAGTCTGGCGCATTTTTTACCCACGACAAGTCAATATTTTGTCAACGCAAAAAAACGCATAATCTGACATAGTGACTTTCGTAACTGACAGTAAAGTCATGTGATCTGACCGGGGCTTAAATCATAATTATTCAATCCATTCTGCATATTGCATTAGGGTTGGAATCAGATCCATTTGTCAAGTTTGGTCAGCACACAATAGAAATGACAATTCCACTAAATTCTTTTTCTATCGGCTCTCTCATGTTCACACGTTGAAGCTAAGCATGGTTGTGTTTGGTTACTAGCTAGATGGAAGAGCACATGGGAAAAGTAGTAAAAAAAGTATCTGTCTGGGTCCTAGTGCCCCAGTATAGTGATGGGGACTATAATGTCAGTGAGCAACGTCCTTCAGATAAGATGTTTAAAATCCTGGGATGTCCTTCGAAAATAGCAGGGTTCCCTGTGGGGCTGTTCAATATGGGAAACAGAAACCTGTCACAGTTTTCCTGAACAATATTGCAATTTCGATTTTAATCACGATTTTGTCACACACTGACGTTTTACAGTGTGAATCTGAAATGTATTTCCAAAGGAAAATAATTATCTTTATCAAAGACCTGTAACAAGTCTCTGAAACAGATATAAAAACAGGCAAAAAAAATTGCCCAGTAAAGGTGTAACAAATAGTCTCAAGAACAGACCTATAGATCATTTTCATTCATTCATTCATTTTCTTTTCAGCTTAGTCCCTTTATTAATCTGGGGTCGCCACAGCGGTGAACCACCCTATGAACCACCCTATAGATCATTTTGAGGCATGTAAACAAAAACCATGGTATAACCCAACGTATTTCCTGTTTTACATTTTTAATTTCTATAGCTTCCAAGAATCCAAAAAGAGCCACATATTGATAAATAATGTAATGATAGCTGCTTTAATATTGCGTTATTAAATTGCCTCTTGTTACAGTTATAATATAGTTTAATAACAAGCAGGAAATGTTCATGGACCATTGACATGACCACAATTAAATGGTCTGTTGCAAAACAAATAAATAGACTACTGTGTGTGCATGTACATGCCGTCAAACTCTAATGTTCCGATGTTCTGCTTGACCACATATCAGTAGTTGTGTATACTTTTCTATGTGTCCACTGATTTTTTTTGCCATGCATAAAAAAGCTTGTTGTGATGCTGCCTTGAAATAGGCCAGGTGCACCGAGTTGAAACATCTCTTTTCAGACAAACATTCAATTTAACTTTTCAGAATGCTGCACCGCAAGTCACGTGACAAGAACTGAGCGATCAACTTAATACTTGTATAGAATACCCACATTTCAATGCACTAATTACCTCAGACAAACACAAGATACCCAAACACCCAGTGCTTTATAATTTTATCCATAAATGAAACTTGTATCCGAGCTACAGCAATGTTTTGTTAGTTTGTTATCCTCTGAGAAATGGGGTTAATGGTCACCTAGCAGTGACAAAGGAGCGTGAGTGCAGAGTGCGTTGAAAATGTTGAAGGAAGCGACGCGCTTTCCACGCACTTTAGACGCGATATACATCTGACTTACAAATGACCTGATTCTGGTTCCTGTATCCAAAGTAATCCCACACCATATATATATAAGCGTCCCTAATGGCACACTATACATTATGCTCTTATCCACTTGTACTCATGTACTTACACACTCAACAGCATAGTATATGAATTTAGTGTCGTCCCAAATGGAACACTAATGTTTTTTTCTGGGCGGAAAACTAAACTATTTCCCGGATGACGTTTGTCGATTGCCAATTAGCAAAATAAATGACCAAAGTATCAAAAAATACCTGCCATGAGTATAACCGCATTCACCATCAGGAGGCGGTATAATCACTCTCGTAGGAAAATATTGATTTCACAATCCAAAATAAATAATCCAACATCAGTGCCCAAAAGCTCCGCCCCTTCCGCTATGTGAGCAAAGCATCGGCCATTGGGTGCGTGAAGTGTCCAACAGTCCACACTTCATTTTAACGGTTGATTAAGTGCATCGTCCGGATATTTAAAGTGCACTTGTTTATTTTACAATTTTCAGTGTGAATGCACTACTTGGAATATTTATACTACAAAGTGGTGTAGAATTGTGCGTACGTATAAAATTTGGGACACACCTATTGACTTTTGTTTTGGCACCAAGTCCTCCTGGGCTGAACTCATCATCCCCATGCAGACTATTCAGTCTCCTGTTCTTGTGCTGTTTAGTCGTGATGCGTTATGATTGGATCAAATAACATTCTGCAGGAAAATCGTGCTGTAAGGCGTTTTAGAAATTGTGCATGTTTAAATTGCGATTTCAATACGATTTCATTAAAAAGCTCAGCCCTAGTTTCCTGGCCTCCTGACCAAACTTAACCACTGGCATATATCCATCATGATCTCCTAACCATCCCCATATCATCTTATTGACTTCATCACTCTGGCTTCAACCCATTGCTCCAGATTGTGTGTTCACAGATATGAGTCGCTTTGGATAGAACCGTCTGCAAAATGTAATGTAAATTTTTAACAAATATAGTCCTTGTTTTTCCAGAGTAAATTAGTAATCTCCAGTCTGAATACAGCTTGGTCAATATTAAGTCTCATAGCAAGCCTAAAAATGCATTAAAGGGATTGTTCACCCAAAAATTAAAATGACCTCAGTGCTTCCCACAAGTTTGAAATATAGTTGCGGTGGTAGCTGAATTGAAACACACCTCTTACTCACAGCACATGATTACTACTTGCAACAACAAAAAATATTTTTAACAATATTTTTATTTATTATACATGGTTTCTTTTTAATGGGTTAAAGTTTTTTTATTTTTATTATTTTTATAAAAAAAGAAATTCAGTATTTGTTTTACTTTTATTCTATTCAGGAGCCATGTGCACCCACTGAAAGTTTGTACAGTATTGTTGTACACTGTACAGTATTGCCAAAGCATGCCAAAGCATGTTAGATACAGTATGTATAAAATATGTGATATATTAACTTCATCAAATAAAAAATATATATACAGCAAATAAGAAAAAAATGACATAAAGGAATAAAAACATATAAAATAAAAATCTCTAAAAAGTATAAAATTACAAGAATAAAAGTGTCAGCTTTTAAATAAGGCAAATGAGTTAATTAACTATTTCTAATGGTGTACAAGCATTTTGTAGCCAGTTTAGATGTTATTTCGTCTTCTCTGAGTGAATAGAAATATTTATCTGAGTCATTTATCTGAGTCAAATAGTTAATTATAAAGTGTTTCTCTCTGTCTTGTGGCTATGCACGTGCTGAAAGTAAATCAGGCTTAAAATAAAATGATGACAGCTTAGAAAGCGAAACCAAAAGCCGAATCCCAGACATTTTAGGAGATCTAGAAACCCCTGATGGACACAAAAAGGCAGGTCTCCGTAGGTCTCTGCAGAGCATGTGAGATTGTCTGTGAGAGTGTTGACAGTTCTCGCACACACAACGAGAAGTGGGAAACGTGTCAGGCACGAGAAGATTTTCCACTGGGTAATTCATCGCGGATGTTTGGCTATTGGGTGGATACAAATAAAAGTGTAAAAGGATGATAATAATAAAAATATATACTTGGTTAATATACCTGGGCGGCCTGCCCAAGTAAACTCTATGAGTGGGAAGCACTGGACCTCATTCACTTTCCTTTATGTGGTTTTAAACCTTTATAAGTTTCTTTCTTCTGTTGAACACAAAAGAAGATATTTTGAAGAATGCTGGTTGATGGCACCCATCAACATAAAATAAACTCAAGTAGGTTTTGAACAAGTGAAGGGTGAGTAAACGATGACTGTTTACATTTTTGGTTGAACTATCCCTTTAAAGCACTTTACTGTATCAACAATATGGTAATTCTTCTGGCATAATATTTTTTTCTACAGTCAAATGTCAGGTAAATTTAAGCCTAAATTTCCAATTCATTATATTTGTGTTCTTTGTAAAGTTTGCAGTTATTTACAAATATATACATCTGTTTTGCTTTTCTGTCATTTTAAATGAGATTCGTTGTCTCGCTTGTGTGTGAGCAGGCAGTGATTGCACTAATGGAGATGGGCTTCGATGAGAAGGAAGTGATCGATGCTCTTCGCGTCAATAATAATCAACAGGATGCAGCTGTATGTAAACACTTAGAGAATTATATAAAGTATATTGTGTCATTTCGTCTGCTAATTAAGATTAAATTTCTAACTAGTTAAGATTCTAATTAAGATGTAACTTCTTTTAAAGTTAAGAATCTATTTTCACAGTGTGAATGGCTGCTCGGTGACAGAAAGCCCACTCCTGAGGATCTGGACAAAGGCATTGATACCAATAGTCCACTGTTTCAGGCCATCCTGGAGAACCCTGTTGTACAGCTTGGTCTTACAAACCCCAAGACTCTTCTAGGTGACTTCTCTCTCTAAATACGTATGCTTTTTTAAAAATTAATTAATTATTTTTATGAAGGTTTGCAGTTTCAACAAAGAGCATTTGTGAAAAGCAATTTTGTAGTCTAATAATAGTTGCATTTTTTTAAATCTGTTGTGTAGTTTTCTGATGAAAAAAGCTCTTTTTACTGATATTTTGGATTATTTTCAGTCTTTATTTGATTCTGTTCCTTTGGCCCTTTATCACAGTGAGTTTTTCAATTTCTGAACTTTACTCCAGACCTTTATGCTCCAACATCACCATGCTTGATTGTAAGATGACGTTATCTGGGTGGTGTTTTCTGTGTGGTTTGTGGTAAACATAGCACTTTGCTTTCAGGCCAGAGTGCTCAATTTTCACTTTATCAAACCATGACAGTTACTTCCAAATCCACTCAGCTGTTGTCACACGGCTTCTCACAATCTCCAGATATATTCTGTACAAGCATGGAATTGACTTTCTTTCTAGCCACTCTCATAAACTTAATCATTGGAGTGCTAAAAATATTACTAATGGCTGGTCAGCTGTCCCATTTTTTTCCAAGCACAGTTCTGACAGTGACATCTTAGTTTCATTGTTTTTACTTTGTATTTTGTCTGAGTGCTCCTTTAGCTTATGTTGAGTTCAGACTGCTCGATTTCAATGTAGTGGCATCAAGAAGGATGTTTCACACTGCATGACTGTCTGGGCTAGCGTTTCGTCGCTGCTGTATTTACACTGCAAGATGGATCGGTGAAGGGGGTTTCACACTGCATGACTTTAAAATAGGAAGAATCGCCAACAACTTTGTCTCAGTCCCGCAAACTACATCTCACAACCAAACACTCAAGAATTGACATGGAAACAATGAGAGGTATACATAGATAATAGGATATCTTTTTTGTTATTAACTACATAATGGGAAAGAAGCCTTTAGTGGGGTAGAAAATGTACTTATTTTGCTCTCCTGGGTTTTGAAGGGAATTAGCAATTTCTCCTCAACTTTTTCTTTGTCGACCTGATGTGGTATAGCTCAGATGACACGTCAAACAGACACGAGTGCTCCTGCCAAATTTCCACTAGTTTTTCCATCATTTCTTGGGTCCAAATAGATCAAAAAGAAGCCCTTTTAACTTCTCCCCCAACTTCCCGCTGGCCTGCAGATACGTACACTAGTGGATGCTGCTGTCTCATTGGCTGTAGGTAATCACCGATGTTATTTTCAACTCATTTCACACTGCATGATTTGAATCGCCTTCAGCTCCAGATATTTAGCATGCCAAACATTTATTAGGTGTCAGCAACTGTGTTTGTTACTTGTGTGAATGAGCACCGATTTGCCTGTGATTTCAGGCATTTGTTGACGATTTCTCAAAACCTGTCAGCGAGTCAAAATCGGGGCTAAAATCATGGAGTCTGAACTTGGCATTAGACAACATAAAGGGACCCAAAAATGAAATTTTACACACTAACAAAGTCTGATTGGTAACACTTTAGAATAATGGTCCATTAGTAAATTTTTGTTAATCTACTAACTAATATTAACTAAGTATGATTAAGTGCATCAAAAACACTGGACCAGAATTTGTCAACTACGGGCAACTCCAGAACATATGAAGATGGATTTACATTGCATTAGGCCATGTCTGGCGCATGTAGAGGAGGAACCCAGCAAACAATTTTGTGTTTAATAGACGTGTAATAGACATCTAAACATAGTCGTCTGGCTAAATCAAGGCTAAACCTGGCCTGTCAGTGAAAATCTAATTGACATCCAAGAATGGCCCAAAACAAGACTAGTTGTCAAATAGACAGATTAGACAGACTTTATATGTGTAGTCATTAGTTTCTGTTTATTTGATGACTAGTCTAGTTTTGGACTGTACTTGGAGATCTATTCGATTTTCACTGACAACTCAAATTTAGCTTTGTTTTAGCCAAGACGAATATATATATATATATATATATATATATATATATATATATATATATATATATACACACACAGTTAGGCCCATAAATATTTGAACATTGACACAATTCTTACATTTTTGGCTCTATACACCAACACAATGGATTTGAAATGAAACTAACAAGATGTGCTGTAATTGCAGCCTGTCAGATTTAATTTGAGAGTATTTACATCCAAATCAGGTGAACACTGTAAGAATTACAAGTTTGCATATGTGCATCCCACTTGTTATGGGACCAAATATAATTGAACAGAATAATAATCATAAATCAAACTTTCACTTTTTAATATTTGGTTGCAAATCCTTTGCAGTCATTTACAGCCTGAAGTCTGGAACGCATAGACATCAGCAGATGCTGGGTTTCATTCCTGGTGGTGCTCTGCCAGTCCTCCACAGCAACTGTCTTCAATTCCTGCTTGTTCTTGGGGCATTTTCCCTTCAGTTTTGTCTTTATCAAGTGAAATGCATGCTCAATTGAATTCAGGTCAGGTGATTGACATGGCCATTGCAAAACATTCTGCTTCTTTCCTTCAAAAACTCTTTGGTTGCTTTTGCTGTATGCTTTGGGTGATTCTCCATCTGCACAGTGAAGCGCCATAAAATGAGTTTTGAAGCATTTGGCTTAATGTGAGCTGAAAATATTGCCTGAAACACTTCAGAATTCATCCTGTTGCTTTTGTCAGCAGTCACTTCATCATTAAATATAAAGCAGTTGCATGACAGCCACACATGCCCACGCCATGTTACTATTACCACCATGCTGCTTAGGATCATGAACAGTTTCCCATACTCCCATTACTTCTCCATACTTTTCTCTTCCCATCACTCTGGTACAAGTTGATCTTGATCTGTCCACAGGATGTTGTTCCAGCACTGTGAACTCTAATCTCGCCTTCCTGTTCTTTAGGCTCACTGATGGTTTACATCTCATGGTGAACCCTCTCTATTTACTGTGGTGTGGTGTCTTCTCTTGATTGTTGACTCTGACACGCATACACCTACCTCCCGGAGAGTGTTTTTGATCATCTGTTGTGAAGGGTGTTTTCTTCACCAAGGAAAGAATTCTTTGGTCATCCACCACAATTGTTTCGGTGGTCTTCTGGGTGTTTTGGTGTTGCTGAGCTCACTGGTGCGTTTTTTTTTTATTTTCAAGAATGTTCCAAACAGTTGTTTTGGCCACACTGAATGTTTTTTGCTATCTCTCTGATGGGTTTGTTTTGTTTCTTCAGCCGAATGATGGCTTGCTCGTATAGAGCCAAAAATGTTAGGATTGTGTTGTTAGAATGTTATTGATTGTGTTGATATTTATGGACCTAACTGTATATATTTTTGGGGGGCTTTTCAGCATTTGAGGACATGCTGGAGAACCCGCTGAACAGCACGCAGTGGATGAATGATCCTGAGACAGGTCCCGTCATGCTCCAAATCTCCAGAATCTTCCAGACACTCAACCGCACATAAGCACACCTCATCTCTGGAGCAGCCGGAACCACAGTGCAGCGGAAAAGGTCAATCGTTTATAAGAGAACTGTGTGAGTTTGTGTGTGTGTGTTTGTGGCATAATTATTGTTTAAGTGGGAAGTCACAGATGATGAATGTAAAAATACGATGATGACATTTTCACATCATGATATACAGAGGAAAATATCTATTTATATCTCTACTCAACACTTGTACAAAGCAGTAACTTAATGATGAATCGCTAACTACATTATTTAGTTTTTTTTTTTATATTTTAGGAAGATTTGTTTTTAATTATATTAAGCACATGCTTTATTTTATGTAATTTTTTCCCTGTGTAATTGTACAATTAGTCATTTAAAAAGAAGAAAAACAATTTTGTATGTTACCTGTGCGCAAAGATCAAATTCGAACCAAATTATGACACCTCACACAGTACATTTAAATGTTTCTACAGGAGGTAAACATGTATTTATGTATTCAACCATTATTGGTTCAAAAACAATTAGGTTATGTAATAGATGTTCCTTACAACCAAATGATCTGAAACGTATGTTGTGGGAAAGCGAGCACCAGCAGTTTTTCTGCAATTCCTCATTTAAAGATGGTTCGAACATGGTACATGTATTTCTGTGATGTGGAACTGACGGAAGCCCCTTGTGAACACTGATATATGATAGATAATGAAATCTAACCTGATCCCTTTGTTTCTTTTATCTCTCTTTTTCTTCTAATCCAGGGGTGGGCAAACTCTCTTCTGGAGGGCCGGTGTCCAGCACAGTTTAGCTCCAAGTCTAATCAAACACACCTGCTTATAGATTTCTGGTGATCTTGAAGACACTGATAAGCATGTTCAGGTGTGCTTGATTAGTGTTAGAGCTAAACTGTACAGGACACCGGCCCTCCAGGAACGAGTTTGCCCACCTCTTTTCTAATCTATAAACAGACTATTCAGGTGGAATCTGTCCAAATAGACACAATTCAGTTTTGTTTTGTCTGTTTAGAACAAAGATGTTATATACCTAAATGAGTACTGGATCGTTACCTTACTTTACTCTCTGTAGCCCCTGCATCAGGGGTTTTCAAGTGAAGTATTGCAGTAACTTTTTATTATCCACTATTATGATCAAGCTGCTGCCTCTGTCTTGCTGTACTTACAGCAGGCTGGGAAGTTTAGAAACTTGTTTCTGCCATGGAAAATAAAGTTTATATTTCACAATTCAGACTTTTCCTCTGAGATTTGTGAATTAAATCTCACATTTGCATGTTATGAACTTATATTAAAGTTCTACCATATTGTAAAAAATTTCTAGAATTATAAATTTTAGTTTGATGTTGTGAGAGAGTCAAGATTGTGAAAGCCTTTTGTCTCAAAATCACAAGAAATAAATAAAGCTTAATTAATTTGAGAAAAAGATTCTGACTGACAATTTTAATTTGGACTTTTTTTTTTTAACAATTGCTGTCTTAAAGCCTGCTGATGTGCAATTGTGAGAAATATATACTAAAAACTACTGTTGGCAGGGTGTATTGTTGTATTAATTGATCATCTGAAATTAATAAATGAAAAAATTACTTAATTTCCACAAATATCTGGTTGGTTGTTGGTTTATTTTAAATTTTTCACGGATTTTTGTTAGTAAGTGACTTTCTTGGGAATTAACCTGACTGCTGATGGCATAGGCTGCAGGCCTGCAGGACTTGTTTTAAACAATTCAAATAAAATCATTTAAAATCAGGACATATTTAAATATATAAATGTAGAATTCTGACGGACTTGTTTGCAATTGCAAGTTTAATTTGTATTTTTTTTTTAAAACAATTGCAAGTTTGTATCCTAAAAGCCTGCAGATGTACAATTGTGAGAAATATACATACTAAATACTAATAGTGGGAATTTGTCTCACAATTTTCAAGTTTTTGTCTTTCAATTCTCATTCCGGAGAAAAAAAAGTCTGATTTGTCACGTATAAACTTCGATTTTACAGGCTTAAATCACACAGTAAAAATTGTGTGATTTTAAAAAGTAACCCTAACTACTTCCATAATTTTTTTTATCCTGTGACAGAAACAGTTTCCATATTGAAGACTTTGGTTGTGTTAACTAAAAAAAAGAGTTTTCCTTAATGAATTTGTTTCTTCTACATAATATTTGTTGTGTTACTGACAGGTATGCATTATATGTCATCCCACTTTAACAGTGCACTTATCGTCGACTGCATTTGTACAATAATTCAGATTCTATTCTCTTATTTTAAACAACACATTCATCTTGGATAACCCCGTCTGGGGTGGAATGCAAAAAACATAATTTGCCCGTGAAGATCTTTTTTTTTTTAGATGAGCATCCATTTCAAAAACAAGTGCTGGGAATATCAAAAAGAAATGGTTATTTACGTTTTTAGTCAAATTTTTAAAATGTTTCACTAACACAAAAGCGCTCATACCAAACACCATTTTTTGATTCATAGATAATTGTGTGAATTAGAGAATGAGATATACATTTTTTCTTCTTTGTCGTCGTCTTTTGGCCAAGCGTGGAGTGTATTCCATTCAATATTTGAATCGTGTTGGTGTGAAGTGTGTGCTCAGGGGTTTCTTAGCCATACCAGGCAAATATCTGCTATAGTAATGCCTACTTTATCAATACAAATAACAGTAGCGTAGTGATCGCATTATCAGAAAACTCTATGAATATATCTGAAAATCCTGGTCTTTAAATGAGAACGTGCTATCCTTGTGTGTTATTTATTTTGAGGCCAAATATAACCGATCATGAAAGCATCCCTAGAGAGATCATGCGATTAAAACACCATAGTAGAAGACCTCACCTAATGGTACACTGTTCACTTCACTGTCCGAGTGGCCTCAAACGTGCTTCAGGGTTATGTTTAACACATTCAGCATTTGAAATTCTCCGTTGTCTTGAAAAATATACATTTTCTTTGGTCTTAAAAGATGTGTAGTTTTCGTTTTGGAGGACTAGAAAGAACAAGCTTCTATGCAATTCAAATAATTTTTGTTGCCTCAGCAGATGACAGGTTTCAGTATCATTTGTGGTATTTGATGATCATATCTTGTTTTGAGGGGGGATTGATTAAGATTTGTTTTGGCATCATGGGTAAGCTCTGTTAGGTAGGAAGTGCTGTATGATTTCAGTATTTTAAAATGTTTGATGTACTGTTTAGAAATGTTTATATGATGGAACAGTGTCATTTTAAACCCTGAACGTGTGGTGAAACCTGCAATATACGATAGCTCATAATTAAGTTGTTTTTTTTCACCCATTTTTTGAAAAGGTTATCAGGTGACAGAAGTTATGAATCTATTTTCAAGGTCTGGTGCTTTTGTGTTACCATTTACTGATCTTTTTTGTGTCCTTACTACATGTACAACGTTACTACCGTTTCACATAGGGTCCGCATTGTCTGAGAGCTAAATGTATAACTTTTCTCAATCCAGTTTCAAAAGTCTTTTCATGACAATAATAAAAAAAGTTTTGAAATTTCTGGTGTTTCTTGTTGTTTTTCTCAGCATGACTAGTTGTGCTAAATTCAGCCTAGTTAAAGTTGTCTTGATGGGGCTACCTTCAGTGAATGGTGTCCTCTGGGTCTTAAAAAGGGTTAAAATGTCTAAAATCTCAAAAACTAAATTTTAGGCCTTAAAAAGTCTTAAATTTACTAAAAAATTCTGTTGTAGGTTTTACTTTTTTTTTTTTTTTTTTCTTTCATGTATTGCAACCCAATGTGGCCAACATCCATTCAATCACCAACAATCCATCTCAATCAAGCTTCAAACTTTTTATTACATTTTTCTGTTTTTTAACTCTATTGAGCATAATGGTTTAATTATTTTCCTTGCAATAACATCCGTTTAAAAGTGCTTCATGGATTTACTGCTGAGGACACTGGCTTGGACAGAATTATGTGCATACATTTAGTTTATTATAGTTTTTAAAACGTTTAAAACATTTGTTCTTTTTTTTTTAAGAAAGTTTTATAAAAATATGTATACAACTACAGCTAGCTTGTTTTGACACAATAGCTAAAATATTACATTTTTGTTATTATTAAATTATTGTTATTGTATTATAATAATTCTTTTGATACGTCAAATACAATTGTTTTCCATCTGGGCCATTTGACAAAATTCTTTAGTGTTTAGCCCTTTAAGAATCTAAAATTTCATTCATAATGGTCTTGATGTCTAAAACATTTTAAAAAGTGTTAAATTTAAACACGATGTAACTACAGAAGTCAGAGTCAAGCTTTTAAATAGGAAAATTATCAAAACTCTTTGATCATTTTTTTTAGCAAGATGCTAATGGTCTAATCTGATTCAATGATTTAAGCTAAGCTAAAAGTGCTTGCGCTAGATCAGATATTAGTTAAATGGATTCTAAAGTTGTAAAACTTCAAATTTTTTACTCTGTAGGTGACATGAAAAAGGAGTCTATTTCCAAAAGAGCAGTGTGCTTTTGAAATGTGCTTTTTCATTTTAGAATTTTTAGTGTGAATGTAACTTGCATTATTCATACTACAAAATGGCATTTACTGCATACACTACCTGACAAAAGTCATGTCACCAAAAGTTTTAGGACAACAGATAATAACTTGAATTCTAGTTGATCATTTGGTATCAGAAGTGGCTTTTATGAAAGGCAAAGGCCTCTAGATTACACCTATTTTACCAAAATAAAATATGATTGTGCATCAATGTTTAATTATTTAATTAGGACATTAAGGTCTGACTTTGCTTAGACAAAAGTCTTATCGCTTAACAGAAATAATGTCCAGTATAGAATATAAAGTCATGGTGCAGTGGAAAAAGAATAATATTGTCTATGACTCCTATGAGCTTGGAGGACTGCATCCATACATCTCTGCAATGACACAAATAAATTATCAGTAGTCATCTGGAATGGCGAAGAAACCATTCTTGCTGGACTTCCAGAGTTCATCAAGATTCTTTGGATAAATATAAATCAATGTTCTTTTCTGGTGGCTGGGCTGGCCAATCCTGGAGCACCTTTGCATTCAGGAACTTTGATGTGAAGGCTGAAGTATGAGAAGGATCACTATACTACTGAAGAATTTACCCCTCTTTGTGGTTTGTAATGTAATGGGCTGCACAAATGTCTTGATACCCCAGGCTGTTGATGTTGCCATCCACTCTGCAGATTTCTCGCATGCCCCCATACTGAATGTAACCCCAAACCGTAATTTTTCCTTCACCAGACACCAATCTTGGCTCCATGCAGGTTCTAATAGATCTTCTGCAGTATTTGTAATGATTGGGATGCAGTTCAAGAGATGATTCATTAGAAAAATCTACCTTTTGTCACTTTCCAAGTGATCAACTAAGTCAAGTTATTATTTGTTGCTCGTTCAACTGATCGACGACAAGATTTTTGTCAGGCAGTGTAGACCTACATATGATATAAATATGATAAGTAAAGGTATTGGTTGCAGAAGGCTGATAAAAAACATTATTTCTACACCAAGGATATGGATGACCAGGTAAGATATATATCTACAAATCCCACAATTCGTAACAGTGAATAATTAAGTGTAATGTTACAAAGCAGAGCGAGTACTAACACACGTTCATTTAGTGGCTGCATCTGATCTTTATTCTCTCAGAAGTCACTCTCCAGGCAGTAAAGTCTGTGTGACATCTGGATCAGCTGACATTTCCTCTTTCAGGGCTGTGATCACATCATCCTTCCACTGGGACTCATTGTCAAAGCACACCGACACACCAACATGTCCTGATGTCAGCTCTCCTCCTGAGGAAGTCGTTAGTGTACTGTTTAAGCATAACAATAGCATGGATGGTCAAGCAAAGAAATTATTACGGATAGATAGTCAATATATACATATCGGTTACTTTAGTTAAAATAACAAGCTCCTTTATTCTAACACCTAAAATATATGTAGAGTCAAAATTATTAGACCTCCTGTGAAGTTTTTGTTTCTTTTTAAAATATTTCCCAATGATGCTTAACAGAGCATTTTCACAGTATTTCCTATAATATTTTTTCTTCTGGAGAAAGTCTCCATTTGTTTTATTTCAGCTAGAATAAAAGCAGTTTTTAATTTTTTAAAAACCATTTTAAGGTCAATGTTATTAGCCCACATAAGCAATATTTTTTAGATCGTCTACAGAACAAACCATGGTTATACAATTCAATTAAATTTTATTCATGTTTATTTATATAGCACTTCACAATATAGATTGTGTCAAACAGCTTAATGTAGTTCTAGTAAAGTCCAGATTTTAGAGTTGGAAGTTCAGTTTAGTTTAGTTCAGTGTGGTTTAATTTTCACTGCTTAAAGTTAAAACAATGTAGATCAAAATCCACCTAAGTGCAGCTCCACAAGTCCTGATCCAAGCAAGCCAGTGGTGACAGTGGCGAGGAAAAATTTAATTTGACTAACCTGCCTAATTAGTTAAGCCTTTAAATTAGACTTTAAGCTTAATACTCTCTAGTAAATACTATGTACTGTCATTAAAAAAAATTATTCAGTTATTAAAAATAAGTTATTAATTTAAATTTTATTTAGAAATGTATTGAAAAAATCTTATCTCGGTTAGAGATGGAGGAAAAAATATACAGGCTGGCTAATATTTCTGATTCAAATACAGTTAAAGTCAAATTATTATCCCCCTTTGATTTTTTTTCTTTTTTTAAATATTTCCCAAATGATGTTTAACTGAGCAAGGAAATTTTCACAGTATGTCTGATAATATTTTTTATTCTGGAGAAAGTCTTATTTGTTTTATTTTGGCTAGAATAAAAGCGGTTTTAAATTATTTTTAAAACATTTTAAGGTCAAAATTATTAGCCCCTTTAAGCAATTTTTTTTACGATAATCTACAGAACAAACCCATCGTTACAATAACGCCTAATTACCCCTAACCTGCATAGTTAACCTAATTAACCTAGTTAAGCCTTTTAAAAGTCATTTTAAGCTGTATAGAAGTGTCTTGAAAAACTAGTAAAATATTGTTTACTGTCATCATGCAAAGATAAAATAAATCAGTTATTAGAAATTAGTTATTAAAAACTATTATGTTTAGAAATGTGTTGAAAAAAATCTTCTCTCAGTTAAACAGAAATTGGGGGGGAAAAATAAACAGGGGGCTAATAATTCTGACTTCAACTGTATACCTATATAGATTTTTATCAAGCCAGTAGAACAAGTTATTATATTAGCATGACTATTTTTTAGTACAATAGTCCACCCATCATCAGTAAAATCTGATTACTGCACCTGCTGTTAATTTATTGCCTTTATAAATACTTAATGGTTAAGGGATTTTAATATCTAACCATGATTCCAGATACAGCCAAGAAATTTCCAGAAATACACTTTAAAAAAAAAGGTTCATATTTACACACTCTACAATGCTGTCTTCCTACCTCAGATTGTGATGGACCTGGAATGTGACAACCATTTACGCATAAGTCAAAAACCAAATGAAACACACTCTTTTCCAGAGTTCAGATTATGGAGGAGTTTGCAGAACTAATGGAGCAGTTTCCTCTTCCTGGAGTTGCTAAGCTTGTGAGTAAACGCTGTTACATGTGTGCCCAAATAGATATGAAAAATCAGTGCATGTTACATTTTTAAAGCTCATTTTGTAAGCAATGCATAAGCAATGCCAAAGGTGTTCCAGGGCTCACATATTAATAAATGTATAGATTAAACACAATCTAAGTCCCTTTGGATCAAAGTATCTGCCAAATATGATGCATGTTATTTGATATAGAGTTATTTTGTTTTGTTCTTATTCTAATTTTATTGTTTTATTTAATATACACTGAATTGAGGTCACTCAGAAATGTCAATTTCATTAAATTCTGTAACAAATGAATTGCAGTTTGAATAGAAAATATAATACAGGCTGTCTACACTGTATTTCTAATCAACTTTGTGCACATCATTTTTCTTATTGAGCATTCGGTCTGGAAAATGCATCGCTTTATGGTACACTATTGAAAACCTTGAGTTTGTGATGACTTTAAAGAACTTGAATTGCTGAAAATGTGTCATTAGGAAACTTACACAAAGTAAACAAATGTTTTGCATTTAGGATGCTGCATAGAAAGACTTAATGAAGAACACAGAAACATCTTTAAAAAGAAAGGGCCCAGAAGAAGGAAGTGCTGTATGCCAGTCTCATTGGACCAGCAGAGGAACCACAAAAGGTAACTACACAATATATTACACCCTACACATACACACACACACACACACACACACACACGCACACTTTAATTGTATTAATTATAACTGTAATTCTATTGACTTATGTTCATTTGTTAAAGTACTCAACATTGAAATATGTTTTACAGAAATCCAAACACCCAACCAGGATTCAACAGCTCCCTGATTCCATCAGGCTTGAAGTGTCAGCATTACGATGGACAACACTCACTCGCTATCTTTCGGCTCCCTCATTTATCAGAGGCAGCACAGTGGAGTGAATCAGCAATTACTTTTCCCCTTTCCAGCCGCAACCCTGCACTGGGAAACACCCATATACTCTCTCATACACCTACACACATTCACTCACTATGGCCAATTCACCTATACCGTACGCATGCCTTTAGACTGTGGGGGCAACCGGAGCACCAGAGGAAACCCACACAAACACTGGGAGAACTTGCAAACTCCGCACAGAATCACCAACTGACCCAGTCGAGACTCGAACCAGTGACCTTCTTGCTGTGATGTGACAGTTCTAATCAGTGAGCACTGTGCCAGCCATGGACAAAACTATTTACGTTTTAAGAGAGGCCGACAGACATGGACATGCTACAGGTTGTGGAATGGCTGTTTGCAGTGTATTGTCTAATCATTTTGCAATGTTTTGTGTGCCATTAAGCCCTTTCTTCAATGACTTTTATTAAAAATTATGTCTAAAAATGGATGTCGCCATGACCAATTACATACATGTACTGTCAACTTGTTGAATGTGTAGCGTTATTCAATAGATGTTTCAATTGTTTGTGTATTGTTTCTATCTGCATTGTGATATATTTTTCTTCATTTTAGAGATGTTTGAAGTTAAGTTTTGCATTTGTTCAATCAGTAAACAAGCTTACGAAAGTTTATTAAAAGTGAAATCATTAGAATTAGATTGTTGAATGCCATTAAGCTGTTAATTATGTTACTAATTAAATAATAAAATGTAAAATGTTTAGAGGTAGATCTTATACAAAGTATGCAGAGGTGCAATTTTAAATATTATTTAAAAATTATTTGTGAAGTAAATTTAATAAATTTAAACAATTAAAATTTTCTGGATTGGTTTTATTTTTATTCAATAATAAATAACATTAATTCAATAATAAATAAAGAACCCTTAAAGGGTTTTAAATAGAACCATCTAACTTGAATTCAAAGAACAATTTGGGGTTCTATTTAGAACCATTTCTTTTAAGAGTGTACTTGTTCCCCGTTTAATCTTTACTTTATGAGAAAAACAAATCTTTAAAGCTTAATATTTAAAAAACACACTGAATGCAGACAGAACCTTAATTCCAAAATACAGAAATGTCAAATAAGGGGACTTGTTATTGTTTGCTCACCCAGCTCTCGCCCTGTTATTTCTTGCTCCAGGCAGTTGGTTAATGTGCACACACACCACTGTCGAAAATAAAGGTACAAAATCTGTCCCTGGGTGGTACCTTTTTAAAAAAGGTACATTTTTGTTCCTAACAGGTCCTTAAGGTACATATTAATACCTAAGCACAAAAGCTTAGCTCACAGTACTTAAAGATACAAATTCCCACATGTCCAGTACAAAAAGTGTACCTTTTGAAAAGGTACCACCCCACTGACAGATTTAGTACCATTATTTCTGAGCCATGTTCAGTCGTCGAACAAGACTCTCAGAAATAAAGGTACAAAATACAATTACAACTGGAATAAAGTTAATACAAAGTGTTAAGAACAATAAGTACAAATAAGAAAGAAAAAGAAAAAACAAAATAAAGAAAGGGGAAGCATTAAAGACTAACTTACTGGAAGCATTATACTTTCATAAGTTTCTATTAACTTGCAGCTTTTTGTTAGATAATCGTATAGCTTTATCAGTTTAATCAATTTCAATTAAAATGGGCGTATGAGGGAGAGGATTTAAGAAGTTTTTGTTTGTGGATAAAATTTTTTGCATATAATATAAGAAAGTTATATATACAGTTGAAGTCAGAATTATTAACCCCCCTGAATTATTAGTCCCAATGTTTATTTTTTTCCCCAATTTCTGTTTAATGAAGAGAAGATTTTTTTCCAACACATTTCTTAACATAATTGTTTTAATTAATTTATTTCTAATAACTAAATCAGTTATTAGAAATGAGTTATTAAAACTATTATGAATAGAAATATGTTGAATAAAAATCTTCTCTTCATTAAACAGAAATTGGAGACAAATTAAACAGGGGTGCTAATAATTTAGGGGAGCTAATAATTCTGACTTCAACTGCATGTAAATATGTATATACACATGTATAGAAAATGTTTCAATAATAAATATATATACTGTATATCATAAATTATACATATTAATATAGATGTAAATGAACTATTTTTAAAAATGCATGTGTAAATTAGATTACATATATACACGTAATAAACATACAGTTGAAGTCAGAATTATTAGCCACCCTGAATTATTAGCCCTGTTATTTTTTTTCCCCAATTTTCTGTTTAATGGATAATTTTTTTTTCAACACATTTCTAAACATAATAGTATTAATAACTTATTTCTAATAACTGATTTATTTTATCTTTACCATGATGACAGTAAATAATATTTTACTAGATATTTTTCAAGACACTTCTATACAGTTTAAAGTGACATTTAAAGGCTTAACTAGGTTAATTAGCTTAACTAGGCAAGTTAGGGTAATAAGGCAAGTTATTGTATAAGGATGGTTTGTTCTGTAGGCGATCAGAGAAAAATATAGCTTAAAGAGGCTAATAATTTTGACCTTAAAATGGATTTTAAAAATTAAAAACTGCTTTTATTCTAGCCAAAATAAAAAAAAGACTTTCTTCAGAAGAAAAAAGTTGTCAGACATACTGTGAAAATTTCCTTGCTCTGTTAAACATCATTTGGGAAATATTTTAAAAAGACAAAAAAAAAAAAAAAAAAAAAAAAAAAAAAATCAAAGGGGGGCTAATAATTCTGACTTCAACTGTATTTGTACTAGAATAATATAACAAATAATATCTTTCAATTTTAAGGTGAGGGATCTGGATGCAGACCTGGTGCAGTGTCATCTGAGCTGCATCCAATGCTTTTAAATGCGCTCATTGATTGCATTGCTTGCATCATAAAGGCTGCATCCAGATACTGATGATTTTAAGAGTTGTTCGTTTATTGTGATTTATTTAATTAATTATGTAAATCCAACTTAAACTTTTGTCAGATTTACATGTGAGTCACAGTTTCCTCATTTTCCTGACAGAAAAGAACAAGAATATGCGATAATCAGTAAATGATGAGATAAATGGACTGACCGGGGTATATTTTGTGTAGAATTTTACAATGAATTTCTTTTGCTTTCTTTGGAATTACATATTTATATGGGAGGAGCCATGTTATTTTCTAATCAATATCTTCTATTAAAAGATATTGGAGCGGTTAAACTTTTTTGTTTTAGAATTCGACGAATAAGTTGTTACAATTTCTTATCATATGTACTTATACATCTAATAATAAGGAGGGTTCTATAGTCCTTTATTTATTTATGAAATATGATTTTTTGTTAGATGTATTAATTATTTTGGGATAGCTTTTACAATAATGTAACATTCTTTTATGGGATAGGAAATTGATGAATTTTCATAAATTGTTTGTAAGTTAGCAAGTTTACCAAGTTATCAAATAAGAAAATAAATGTAATATATTTCTATCGTACCAGTTAGAATAAAAATTAATTATATTCTTAATACTCTTTATATTCTTAATTATAATATCCATGTTGTTCCATAAAATGCTTTATGTGGAAAATGTTATGGGAATATTTGAGTTACGGTAGATAACAACATTATTACATTTTGACGTCACTGTGATGAATTTAGTTTTTGTTTTTTAAATACCCCACACATGAAAAAAATACTATATACTACAACGTTATTGAACCATTATATAACGAGTTTTATACTTTATACTTATTGATTTATAATTTCATTATTAATAGTTACAATTTAATTCAGTTACATATTTAAATAAATAATAATTATGTCAATTATAGGTGACTGCGCGTATCTAAACGCCGCTTTCTCCCTTTACCGAGCGCCTCTACAGCAGTGACTGCGTAAAATGTAGCGCATCTTTCACCATCTGCAGTACAGTTGAGAATCCTCGTGCGCAACACAGTGCATACGTCATCAACGCGCCAACCCGATCAGCTGAAGCAAAGCTGTAGCAAAGCTTGGAAACTATTTTTGATCATCAGAGTTTGGCCAGTTTTCAAATAAGCTCCTGTTGCAGGCCCAAACGTTAATAATCTGATACCGTTAATGCAGTAAAATGCACACAGCTGTCAGACGTGTGTCTGCCTCCAAATCCTCCAAGAAATCCAGCACTCAGACACACTATCAGCAGGTTCTTCACTAATGCAAGCGATCGGGCTCAACCAACTGAGCAGATTAACTGCCAAGACCAACGCCAAGAGGGCAGAGGGAAGGTAAGAGAGAGAGAGCGCTTTATAGCAGTAATAGACACAGACAGCTTATTTATGTATGTGGAGATAGGGACTGCAGGGGATAGTTCACCACACACACACACACACAAATAAGATTGACTCAGTATTCACTCACCTCAAGTGGTTCCTAACCTTTTGGGTTCTTGAATGCTGAATACTTGTAACTCTTGACTTCCAAATTACAATAACAAATACTATTGAAGTCAACAAAGGTTACAGGTTTCCCCACTTTGTTCACAAGATGTTCAAAAGATTGTGTTAACAGGAGGGATTATAAAGTGGAATATTCTACCTGAAACGTACATTATATGTCCCTGAAATGAAACATAAATGCAGTGAATCAAAAATTTTTCGTCCCAAAAATGTAAAAATGGACTGTTGGTTGATTTCTGTGAGTGGTTCTGTAAAGGAATTTGTCATTCATTCGGTTCTCAGATTTTGGTTCTTTACAAATGCACAAACCCTGTCCTTGTCCTGTTAGACTTTCCTAGTACTTCCAGATTAAAACATCAGTCAGAGGTTTTAAATAAATTTAATAAATTTAATTAATTAGATGCAGCAGGTAGTGCTGTCGCCTCACAGCAAAAAGGTCGTTGGTTCGAGCCTCGGCTGGGTCAGTTGGCGTTTCTGTGTGGAGTTAGCATGTTCTCCCTGCGTTCGCGTAGGTTTCCCTCACAGTCCAAAGAAATGCGGTACAAGTGAATGGGTAGGCTAAACTGTCCGTAGTGTATGAGTGTGAGTGAGTATATGGATGTTTCCCAGAGATGGGTTGCAGCTAGAAGGGCATCCGCTGCATAAACGTGCTGGATAAGTTGGCGGTTCATTCCGCTGTGGCGACCCCGGATAAAGGGATTAAGCCGAAAAGAAAATGAATAAGTGAATGAATAATTAATTAGATGAATAAAGGATTACAGAGCTCCGGAACAGCAACACAGGCAGTCTCCCATATTTATGGTCATCTCTCTTCAGCCCTGCCCAGGGGCGCTTCAGTAAGAAAGATCCTCCATCCAGATCAGTTCAATCATCAGTTGTTAGGCAGAACAAGATAATCTGCACGGAAAAAGTCACGCATACACACAACAGAGCCTGCAAAAGAGTGAGCCTTCGCCCCTCCCATCAGTTATTGTTCCTGTAACGAGCCACACTCTGAAAGAGAGTTGTAACATTTTTGTTGATAACAAGTACAGAGGAGTTAATTCTCGGTTATCAGTCACACGAAGACACAGCTGTTGTGGAGCAAGGTTATATGAGGTTAAGCACATAAGGTTATATGAGGATAAACACATCAGCATGAGTTTGAATTAATAAAAAATTAAACTGTTAATGCAAGGATTAGTCTATTAATGCATTGGACAAAGTTAAAATCATCAAATTCTTCAGTCCTCCTCAGCCCATTTGAACCTACAGCTTCAATAGTTTTGTTATGCTAAAAACTGTTGTTTAGAAAAAAACCCCATCAGAAATAGCAAGTTTGTTGTTATCATTTACATCAATTGATTAAAAGCATGAAATTATAAATAAATTCTACAAATAAATACTACAAATATATAATACAAGTAAATTTACCGTTGTCCCCATGTTTCAGTCAGTCCTGTCACATTTACATTAAATTCAACATAAAACGTGTGCAATATTCGAGGCTATGACTCAAAGGATAGTGATGTCATTTGATGGAGAAGCTGACAGTGATCAAGGATACGTTGTATTATTAATTTTTATGATTGTTTTTGTATGATTTTTGAGGAAGACAAGCTAAGCGGTCAGGCCCTTTCTCATTTTTGATAAGTGAAAATGTAAGTTTCTGGTTTAATGTTCCAAGTAAAGAGTGAGTAAACGATGACAGAATTTTAATTTTGGTTGAACTAGCCCTTGAACTCCTCTAGTGCTTCAGTTCAGAGTCATGCCAACAGTTTCAAGTCAAAAACACTGTGTTCATCTCATGCTGAAGCTCTGGCTGTTTCAAAGCAGCACCTTCTGAAATGTAAACCTGTTCTGTTTTAGAAGAGGTTGTCTGATGGAGGAGCGTCCACAGAGAAACGAGCCAAACTCGTGGTCAATGTGGAGCAGAGAGGGATGAGGAGTTCACAGTGACCCCCAGCACCTGTAAGCAAACACGTGCAACACTATGAAAGCATACGTGTAGCCATATTCATTCAAATTTAATATGCAAAACGACAATGTAATTCAATTACATTCTCTATGACATAATGTATGTGAAACTTTGGTACAATACAACTCATTCATTTCAGTTTGCTTTTTAGTTGTTTCAGATGGTTTGTGTTATTTCATTGCACTGTTTATTTAAAGCAGGTATATTTAATCTCAGAAGACTTAGTAGATTTATGAATTCATTCATTCATTTTCCTTCGGCTTAGTCCCCTTACTTATCAGGGGTTGCCACAATGGAGTGAACCGCCAACATATTCAGGCATATGTATTAATCAGACCCCCTAGAGTTTCACAATTTATTTTGTAATTTTTTTTTTTTTGCAATAAAAATGACTGATTTGTGGTAGTAATTCACAGAAATTTGTGGACAATTAGTAATATAAAATATATTTTATATATATAAATGTATCCTACTTATTTTTGGTCTCTTGTCAGGACAAGATCTAAAACAGATCTAAAACGGTAGTAATTAAGCCAAGGGAAGGTTGTATAACTCTTATTATTCACAATCTTACTTTGATCTTACTTATTATTTGAGCTTACTCTTTTGTGTTTTGCAACGTCTATAAGTCACGTAAAACAATTAATTGCAAACTGAACTAAATATAATTTAATTACATGGTTTGGAGTTGGATGTTTTATGAGATTTGCTAAAATTTTTTTGCAATTATTTCACATTTAATTAAGAATTTAGCAGGATAGCAAAAAATTTAAACTTTTTGTTGATTTTGCCGTTGAATTTAGTGTTCGCGAATCAACTCGGTGGTCTGATATACATGCAGTGGATGCCTTTCCAGGCCGCAACCCAGTACTGGGAAATTTATGACTTTATTGAATGACTTAATTTTTTATTAAAAGAAAAAAATGGTTTAACCAGGGCTGCACAATATTGGATAAACTGACATTGCAATATTTTATTTTTGTGCTATATCTATTGCGATCTAAAATACAATCTTATGAATTCAATAATCTGTTGGAAAGAGTTCATAATTTAGATTGTTTGTTACGTTTTCACTGGTTTTATTATTATTTACATTATTAATATTATTATTATGTCTAAATTTAAATATATTGACTTTAGATGAAATTGGCGAAAAGAAGCTAGATTAAAATAATAAAAAAAACATATAAAAATGTGTTTTCATTAGGCTGCACAATATCGTTCAGCATGAATCATTTGCAATAGTCACATCGCGAGCATGTGCAATGTTGAGTCTGGATTATAATTTATCATTACGCAAGTGTTTTTTTGAGGCCTGTGACTGTATGAGGCTTTAAAAGCATTCAGGCATAAAAAAATTGTAACTTAGAAAAATGTATATGGATTAATTTTATTGAATTGCTTTATAAAACGAAGACTTATGCAGTATTGTTTTACATTTGATTCAGTTACTGTATACCTGAATTCAGTTAGACTGCTTGTAAAACAAAATAAGGCTTATTTAATTGTCTATACTTGTTTTTAATAGCAATTGATATAACGCGGAAAATACTCTGTTACAGTAGATACTAAAATGTATTACATTTTGTCATCACTGTGAATGATTTGAAATGAAAAAAAATTAATAAAGTCTTGTACACACCCCAGATGGTGAAAATACTACACTAATTTATAGTAAATACTGTAGTGTTAGGCAGTGGGATCTGTAAGGTAGATTTTGTTGGTCAGTGTATCTGAATAAAACATAATAATCAAATTACAAGCAAAGATAATTTAGAGCAAAGACAAATAAACAGATAAACATCTTTATGGTTTTCTGGGGTCTAACAGTATTCAGATACAGACTAGAAACAGTTTAGCAATAAAATGTAAAGTAACTGTACTGTCTTATTGTATAAATAATTAATACAATTAATCATTTTTAAAGCTAGAAATGTTGCAATTATTGTGCTAAATGCTTTAAATTCTCTTGAAGTGCTTGCACAAGTCACAGCTTATAAAATAAATGAATTATGGTTCACTCTATTATGGTTAAACTTTGCAGTGACTCCACAATCTCATGCATTCTGAACTGTGATGACTGGTCAACTATAATCCCAACTCAACATATATACTATATACTGCAGATATACTTATCAGGGGTCACCAATCTCGTTCCTGGAGGTCCGGTGCCCTGCAGGGTTAGCTCCAACTTGCCTTAACACACCTTCCTGGGTGTTTCAAGTATACCTAGTAGAGCTACGGTCACACTGGACTTTTTCTTCCCATAGACTTCCATTCATACTCACGCGAATGCGTCAGACCGAAACGCAAGGTCATGCGTCAAGTTTCGCAGGTCGCTGCGGTGCAAAGTTCAAGCTTGGTTAACTCTGACCTGTGAAATCGCCTCACTTAACTGCCTAAGACCTCTCTGGACAGAAATTTAAAACATGGAGCAATTGCTCGCTTTTTTTAAACGTCTTATAATCTTGTTTTATCCCGCCTCTTTTCGCCAGCACGTACGACAGAATTTCGCAAGCTCAAACTCTAGTGTGACCGCAGCTTTAAGCGATTTCGGCAGGTCAGAGTTCACCAAGCTTGAACTTTGCACCGCAGCAACCTGCGAAACTTGACGCATGACCTTGCGTTTCCGGTCTGACGCATTTGCGTGCGTATGAATGGTCAATGGGGAGAAAAGCCCAGTGTGACCGCAGCTTCAGACCTTGATTAGCTTGTTCAGGTGTGTTTGATTAGGGTTGGAGCTAAATCTGCAGGACACCGGACCTCCACAAACAAGTTTGGTGATGCCTGCTATACATGATTGTACAGCCCAGAGATGCTCAACCCTTCTCCTGGAGATCTACCTTCCTGCTGAGTTCAGCTCCAGCCCTGATCAAACACACCTGAACCAATTAATCAGAACCTGCCCAGCACTGGATAATTACAGGCAGGTTGATATGGATTGGAGCTGAAATCTGCAGGATAGTAGATCTCCAGGAGCAGGGTTGAGCACCCCTGGTATAGCCCAACTTATAAAACCACCATTCGCTGTTCTATATACTAGCTACCTTTTATCAGTCTTTGAATTTGCATTTTGATGTTCTTTATTTTTGTTTGTTTGTACATTTATTCCACAGTAGTTGAGAATTGGTCTTGCCTCAGTTCACATACAACATTAAAAACTTCACAATGATGCATCACATAAACACATAATACTTAAAAATTAAAACACTAAAAAGACGACATTTCTACTTCTTGATCAGAACATTTATTGCCACAGACACAATATTTTGTTTATATATTGATTTTATTGCCTTAAATGTCCTAACACACGACATCCGAATGATACATTTTAAAGAGTCATTTTAATGTGTTACATCTTCACTTATACTAAGGGCTGGGCGATATAGCAAAAATGCAATCTCGATTATATTTTCCATATAGTTGTTATGTTTCAGATTTAACAGTGTACCCACCCACAATCACTGATGTCGCAAAAATTAGAGGGTCCATAAATGGCATAACGTAGTTTTGGCCACTCAAAGTGTGATTCATCTCTAATATGATGAAGAGCTTTTATTTGTCACAACACTGTTACATGCTGCGAAACTGACGCCCTCTGACTAACATACACAACATTCGGGGGAAGACTTGAGACGTAGCATAGAAAAATAAGTAATAAGATACATTGTGAAAAAAAGAGGCTAAAAAAAGCCCCTCCCAGACTGTCCTTAAAGTAGAGCAATATCAATACACTTTTAATTCCCATTGTTGCTACATTTCTGCTTTTAGATCAATATAGAAAGTCCACAGCTTATCATTGTTGTTGGCATAAATTTTATTGCGATTTGATATAATATCGTTTATCGGCCCAGCCCTAACTTATACCTATAACTTTCCTCCAAACTGCTGTACCATACAACCCATCTGTTGATTGTTATTTACATCATGTGATCCTTATAATCCTGTTTATTTGACTTATTAACAGATGTTGTTCATCCAAAATTAGTAAATTGAGTTAGATAGAAGTGTTAGCTAAATCTTTAAATGTAATGTACCCTTACAAAAGGAGCAGACACCAAATGTAAATTCATAAAAATTTTCAACTAACTAAACAACAAAGTTGAAACATTAAAAAAGAAACAACTGTTTTGGTTTGTTGCAGATTGATACACGTAGGGCTGGGCGATATGGCAAAAATGCAATCTCGATTATTTTTTTCCATATCGTACAATAACTATAATTTTCTATATAAGCTGTTAATGCTTCCAGCTTTAAAAGATATTATCTCAACAATGACTGATGCAACAAGAAATGAAATATTGTTTTTTAGCAAAAACAGATCACACATTTGGCCTTAAATTGAAACAAAATAGTAAAGTACATTTTAAAAGACTAATCTGGCATTACGAGGTAAACTAAATGTGCAAAACATAACAATAAAAAATTACAGTACAACTTCCAGCACTTCCAGTGGATACTTTTTTAGGTAATTGAATATGTTTTTTGCGTTGGCAGACTTGTTTTTTTCACAAACCATTGACAAACTTTACAGATCGTTTAAAACTGCTCCTTGTTACACTTCAATAGCCAAACCACCTCCATATAACCAAATTTGTGCTGCCTTTTTATTGTCGATATTTTCATCATCTTGAATAATAGCTCAAGGTTAGTTTACTTTCGTCACTGCTTCCACTCATTATTTCTTTATTTTTTGTTGTCTTGTCAAGTTCGTTAGCAAAGTACAGTAGGAAATGGTCTTTTGACTTCATGCTGATTGGTTGTTGTTGTCGCATATTGCTGCTGTGTGATTGGCTCTTAGATCAATATAGAGTAAAAATGTCCAGAGCTTAAAATCGTTATTAAAATAAATTTTAATGCAATTCGATATGATATCGTTTATTGGCCCAGCCCTATATACACACAATATTGATCTTGCAGCACAATGAAATTTTACAGGGCAATGGTGAAACTAGAATAGACATATTCTGCATTTTAATTTGCTAACTTATCAGAATTATTCAGAACTATACTATACTATACTATACTATACTATGCTATGCTATGCTATGCTATGCTATGCTATGCTATGCTATGCTATACTATAATGTATAGCAGTGTACTTACAGTTGCACTCTGTTCCTGACTACAAATATTAAAACAGTTTTATATATAGCTTTTTAAAAAAACAATGTGTTTTATTTTGATGTCGTTATTATTATTAAGCATGGAAGCGTAAATCTTTGACCTTGAGAATGGACCATTTTTGATGTGCCATGTAATATTGCATATTTGTTGAACTATAAGCAGTATTGTCATCCACGATTAGTTTGTTGTTTTCTCTCTTATATGCCATAGGTAAGACGGTGTCCTCGAAAGCTTGTATCAGCCAAGCCACCCTCACCAGACTTAAAGACTTCAGCTGCTCAGAGAGCTCAGAGAGTCTACTGCCAGATCAGACTATAAAACTGGAGTTGGGGCCTTCAGATTCGAGAAAAGCTGAAGGTTCTGCCTCACAGCAACACAATGTTATCGTGGAAGACGAAATGGTTGAAGAGGTCAAAGAAGAGCCCATTAATATTAAACAGGTTTGATTTTATAAGTGATATGTCAGAGTTCAGAAAGTATCTGTTTTGTTTTTAAGATTCTTCTAATTATTGTAGATTGCATAATTAAAATCAGCTTGATTTGTCTTCATCAGTGGTTTCTAACTTTTCAGCTCATGACCCCCAAAAATAACAATGCCAACAATAACAACAGAAAATTTTTCCTCTTCCCAACTAGGCATGGATAGGTATAAGATTCTGACGGTATGATAACCTTGGATAAAACTTTGGTACACTGCTCTTGGAATCTCGGTACACTGCTCTAAAATATATTCTGTTTAAATGTCTTGGTAATAAACAACTTTTTTCCACTTTGAAAATAATATACTTTTATTTTTTGAAATATTTATAATATTTTGGAAAAGTAAACATGTCAGGCTGAATAATTCAAATGAATCATTGACTTTTGCTGTCTTCATTTGTTTCAAAAACTCAGATTTATTTACAATTTAAAACAGCATCTTTGGATATCTTTTTCTGCTGGAGAAAAAAAAATGTAATTAAAAAAATTACACATACCTTAGGAACGATATCACAGAACATTTTGGCAGTTTTAAAACCCTGACTTTTCCAAACCGTGGTATACCTTGAAAACGTTTTTTTCCATGCCTATTCCCAACAGGGAAAACCACCAGCTGTCAAGAATGCATGAGTATATACGGTGTCATGGCTTTGCAATCAAAAAATGTCATGATAATGGAAGTTAATGGGGCAAAAATAGCCACAAACATAACAAAAGGGGAACCAGTTTGCCCAGCAGCAGCTTAGATTTAGCATAGACCGAGGGGACATGTCCCCACCAATATCCACCGACTAAAGAATGTCCCCACCAATAATTTAATTCACTTACAAAAATCGCACTGTCAACATTAACGTGGACATAGAGTTAAATCATATTCTCTGTTCGAGTGGTTTTGCCCCCAAAGACTCATATGAACATTGTGATTGGCCGAACCTTTCCTCTAACAGTTCATGTAATGGAGTTAAAATTAGTGGTTCATAGGTCACCACCAATGTTAAGAGCAACCTACACCCTTGTTGCCCATTGTGAATTGTTGAGTTTTTTTCAAAATTTTAAAAGCATTTTCTCAAAACATGAGTCAAAATCAGATTTGTAACCAAAAATTATTCCATTTGCTAAAACACAGAGAAAATTGTGGACAAATTAAGACTCAAAATCACCATAGGGTGGGTAAAAACATTCCCAACAGTACACAAGGATTCATTTATTCACTGTTTCATTTGAACATTTACCTTACCTTATGAGATTGGTGGGCTGAATGTTTGGATCACAGCAAGTCCATTCTTAGATTAATTTGGAGACCACTAGTTCAGTCGTTATCTGTATTTATTTTTTAGTGTACATGAGTGCCAGAAAGAATGTTTAATATGTAAAATCTAGCTGTAAAATCAATGAGCTGCATCTGACGCTATAGCTGTGTTGTTAATGTAATGTAATCACTCCAGGGATCGCAAATTGATAACTACTGTTTTTATTTTTGTTAGTTATGAATAAAATATGGTCATTCTTATTGTTTAATAAAATTTATTTGACTTTTGGAAGTCACCTAGCAACCAAAAATTCATTGCCAGAACTAAAAATAAATTTTCTCCATAGAGAAAGTGATTTTGTACAATAACTGATAAACCTGTAAATTCAGTAAACCCTACATATTATAAAAAACGTTCATGTTCAATGGAGGAATTCTTAAAGAAATACTAGATTACCCTTGTTGCTGTGCAGAAAATTTAGATTTTTAGCTCCATCCACTCTCATAAAGCACTGCAAATGAAGCAACTTGAAATGAAAAGTTTCATGTTTATCCATTGATTTGAATTAGATTGTGTAATTCACAGAGCATTGTGGGATTGTAGTTCCATCCCTCATTAAAGCCATTAATCATAGGTCTCAAACTGGTTTCCTGGAGAGCCGCAGCTCTGCACAGATTTGCTCCATCCCTAATCAACACAGCTAATTCATCTAATCAAGGTGATCAAGACTCCTAGAGACCATTAAGCAGGTGTGAGTTGGAGGTGGTTGGAGCTAAATTATGCAGAGCTGTGGCCCTCCAGGATTTGAGATTTGGACCATTGCATTTAATACTTAGTCTTGAATCTGGTTAGATCATTCATGGCTGACAATGCTTTAGGATATTTTAATGACTCTATGGGAAAAATGTTTCTGGTACTTGTGCTGCTGAAAAGGTTGGGTGACCCTAACCCAGCTAGCATTTTTCTTTTTGCTTAATAGAAACCTTGTCAAATCAAATAGTCGTCAAATAGAGAGGAATGAATGTAACTGCAAATGTCTAGTTTATGTTTGGACTATTGTTAGACTTCTGTTAGATTTTCAATACTGTCCAATTTTAGCTTTGTTTTAGCCGAGGTGTCTATGTTTAGATGTCTATTAGATGTCTGTTAAACACATAATTGCTTGGCATGAATGCACTTTATTGCTGTTTGCCACAATGTCCCTTTAAACATGATGTTTTTTCCTCTTTCTGTTTATAGGAGTTTTCCTTTAATCAGTATGCTAAGAATACTGGGAGCAGGAAAAGTTCAGAAGAGCCTTCTGTTCCCAACAGAAGAACCAAGACCAATTACACGCCGCTAGAAGAACAGTACATGGAGATCAAAAAGCAGCATGCGGACACAGTGCTTTGCGTCGAGTGTGGGTATAAATACAGGTTCTTCGGCGAGGATGCAGAGGTAAGAACTAGATCACAAATAGCAGACATTGGGTGATGCATCGCATCTTTAGATCTAATAAAAAAAAAAGAAAATGACCTTGCATGCGATGTATAATATATCTGTGAATATAAAAGGTCTGCAAATTCATAAAGAACAAAGTGCATGATCAAGAAAGCTATGGTCATAGTAAAGCTATAGTATAACTGATAGCAGCAAAAGCACATTCATTTATTCTTTTTCCTTTGGCTTAGTCCCTTTATTCATTAGGGGTCCCCACAGCAGAATGAACCACCAATTATTCCAGAATGTTTTATGCAACAGATGCCCTTCCAGCTGCAACCCAATACTGGGAAACACCCATAAACTCTCACATGCACACACATACACTACGGTCAATTTAGTTAATCCATTCATCTATAGCGCATGTGTTTGGACTGTGAGGGAAACCGGAGCACGCGGAAGAAAACACGCAAACATGGGGAGAACATGCAAACTCCACAAAAAATGCCAACTGACCCAGCCGGTGTTCTGTCCATTTGTCCTACCTTATCAGATTGTCCTACCTCCCATTCAAAAATTAGGTTGCACATTTTGATGACACAATATGCTACCCATCAGATTTTGCTACCAGTGTAAATTTTAATGTGGAGTAGTGTGATATGAAGCTGTAATATCGCCCTAAGCTACCTAATCCCTATACCCCAACCTCAGAACCATTCAAATACAATGTTAGTAGTATAATCTGATGGGTAGGATAAAATGTCAGGACACTGGGATTTGAACCAGCGACCTTCTTGCTGTGAGGCGACAGTGCTAACCACTGAGCCACCGGCAAAAGTAGATTCTTAAGTCCTACAAGTTTATCTAATTGAATGTAATGAATGAAAATCATTCTAGCTAGAGATTTTGCATCTTCCTCTAAATAGTTAGCTTTGTGCATCTTGATTTTTCTACTGGTGAAGAGTTTTTAACTGGTCACACATACACTTAATGCAATTACATTTTGAACCAACTTTAAAAAATTACTGTAAATTGTTACAGCAATTTTTTTAAAACTTATTTCTCAACGTATAATTAAATAACTTTGGTTCAAACTAAATTGGGTCTAAATCAAAAATGTTTGTTGTAGTCAAGAAAAAATACATTCTGACCAAGTAAAAATATTGTTTAATAACAAGACACTAAATATATTTTTACTTGAGTACAAAGTAGGGTCACACTTTATTTTGATGGTCTGTTTGTTGAATTTAAGTTACGTTGCATCTACATGCCAGCTAATTCTGATTAGATTAGAAGTAGACTGTTAGGTTGGGGTTGGGTTAGGGTTAGTGTAAGTTAACATGTACTTTTAAATTTTTTTATAGTCAGTTAAATGTCTGTTGAAGGAGCATTATCAGCAGATATTAAGCAGACTGTTTACTAATACTCAAATGGACCATCAAAATAAAGTAAATAAAATTGTTTAGATATAACCAGTGGTTATAGCTAAACTATAATCAGTTGTCTCAGTACTTCTGTGCTATTTGACTGTTGGTAACTTCATAACTAACTAAAAAGACTAAAGACTGAATCTCTTTCTTGATTTTTGCATTTTTCAAAAGATTTGAATGCAGCGATTCGATTAATAAACATGCAAATCCCCATCATTTATAATTTATGTTGCGATGTTGTTGAGATCCTGATCTTTTATTGATTAATCGTGCATCTTACACAGAATGTATTAATGCAGGCTAAACAAGTAGTGACAGAAAGCCCCTTTAATAACCTAAGAACCCCATCACATCCCAAATAACCCACCACAACTTCTTCTGTCGTCATTATATTTTACAGGAAAGCCTAAATGCTTTCATACTTGTGATTTGAATGACGCGAGAGGCTATCTCTTTGTGATCGTTAAAAATTTAGGATTATTCTATGAGTAGAAAAATTATTAATCCACGGGTCACATGTGTTCCATGGATTGTTATCCAGCTGAATCACGGATCAACTGTGATCCGTTACACCCCTATTTTTAAGATTAATCAATTTAATAATTCTACTCAAGAAAAAAAAATACATTGACTCAAAGGTAAATAATTGTTTTATAGATCATGAATTAATTTAATTATTTTGGTTTGACTTCAAAGCAAAGTTGTGCTTTAGACTAAGCTATAATAAATGCATATGATGCTAGGCTAAAACATTATTAAGCTTTTAAACTATACTGTAATAAAACATTAGGAATACATAAAAACTGATTTATAAACAGTACCCTTTTTTTCATGTGGCTGGTTTAAAGTAAAATTATTACTCTGAGTAAAACTAATGTTTTTAAATTTAACTAGGGAGTTAGCTTTTTGCTTTAAGCCAAAATAAATAAAACAGGTTAAAGACAGAAACTATAATGTTTCACTTAATCTTATATAAAAATGCACTTTAAATGAAAGGCACAGTAGTTTCACTTTTTTTACATACTTGTCTGCCAAAACTGCCGCCTCAGCAATCTTACTCACTTTTTGTTCATTTAAATGGACCATGACACCTTCGGGAACGCAAATCTTGAAATCCTCCAGCAACAAAAGTTCCTGAAGTTCCTCAAGAGTTGTAATTCTGCTTGCAAAGCACCATTTCTCAAACGACACATGCTTTTCTCTTGCAAACTCTATGAAAGTTTGGTTGGGCGGCTTCGAACACAGTCCATGCTTTTGCCTATAGGCTTCGGTGACTAATTTAGATGCATGCATGTAGATTTAACCAAGTAACAGTCCATTCAAGTCAATTCATCTTTATTTCTATAGCGCTTTTACGATCTTAGTTCTAGTAAAAGGAAACCGTGTCAGTCCAGTTTTTAGAGTTGAAGTTCAGTTTAGTGTGGTTTAATTTTAACTACTGAAAGTCCAAACACTGAAGAGCAAATCCATCATTGCGCAGCTCCACAAGTCTCAAACCAAACAAGCCAGTGGTGAGGAACAAACTTCCCCAATTTAATGAAAGTGGAGGAAAAACCTTAAAAGAAACCAGGCTCAGTTGGGCACGTCCATTTCTCCTCCGGCCAAAGTTCCTGTGCAGAGCTGCAGTCTAGGCTGCGGAAGCTGGATGAACTTTCAACTGGCAATGCCGCACATGCATATTGAGCTTTGCAAGCACTATTCCACTGTAGCAAAAGAGCTCACTAATGTGTCAATAAGCTCAAATACAATAAAATACACATCCACTTCACCTCCTTTGAAGGGAAGGAACAAATTTAGGAAGGCTGCTTGGCAACATCACTATCAGCTTCTGAGCTAGCAGCACTGGTGGAGGGAGAACGGGACTGGAACTTGCCTACACTGAAGTTCCTGAGCTTCAAAGTCCAGCTTTCTAAGCTTAAAATCAGGATGAGCCTCATTTCAACACCTCTCAATTGGAAAAGCTAAGGTCTTAAGCATGCTTAATCTAATCTAATTCTTTAAGATGGAGCTTAATCAGCGGATCTGAATTTGCATCTCTTCTATTGCTAGTGACAGGAATTGAGTCTTCAAATACAGTTTCCGCATTAAAATCTGCTGTCAAATTATGGTGAACAGGCTTTTCTCAAAATTTAGATTCTCCAATCATGTGCTCGCCCTTGACTGCTAAACCATTTGAGCTTTTTTTTTTTTCCGGTAGCCATTGACATCCATAGTATTGGTTTTTCCTAATATGGATGTCATTGGTTACCAGTTTCCAGCATTCTTCAGAATATCTTCTTTTATGCTCAAACTGGTTTGGAACAAGTCAAGGGTGTGTAAATGATGACAGAAGTTTCATTTTTGGATGAACTATCCCTTTAATACATTGCTTCTTTTCATAAGTTTTGACAGGAATATACAGTAAGCATCTGCAAAGGAAGCTTTAAAGTCCTCATGAACCAGAAGCTGTGGCCATTATTATTATTTTTTTTGTATTGTGATGCAGCTCCTAAAGAAATGGAATATTAAATGACACAACAGTGGGCGTGGCTTGTTTTTTCTACTGCAGGCTGAGTGGATGAAGTAATGTAGACATTTCATTCAGATAGGGGAAAGGGTTTAGGGAGAGTTATTACAACCTAACAGACTCCTCCTGCTCACCATTTCTGTTTGTTGTCAACTCAGTTGCAGCAGCATGGTTAAATATGTTAGCCATGCCAAATTTCTAAAATATACGTAATCTGACAATTTAACTAAAAAACCCCAGCTGTTTTTACAGATTTCAATTAAAGATTACAAGGGCAAACTTTTTTTCTTAATGACATGCACAGATGAATTATTCACAACAAAACTAGCAATGTGAGCTAACAAAAGCATATGGTTAGTTTTGATTTCATGGGGACTTTAAATCTGGAAGTAATTTTATGTCCAATTCCTCCCTCAGATATCAAGCTTTTATTAACTGTCACGTTTTAAATAATTGACACGAAGAATGAAGTACAGTACATGGAAAATAATACCTTGCATGAAATTCATCCTGAGATTGATCAAACTGAATTTAGTGTCTTATATGACCAGATTTGATCAAGTGATCTTTACCAGATTACCAGAATCAGCCATGCTAGACTAACACATACACTTCTACTAGATGAAGAGAAGACCCTACTCAGTGCTCAGTGTTTTGTAAAATGATTCCTCTTTCTGTTACACATAGTATTGGGCTGTCCTGCTTTTAATGTCTGTAGAAGGCTTTTTTAGGAAGTGAAATCACTTAAAATATTGTTTAGTAAAATTGTGCCAGAAAAAGGGTTTTATCTTTTTGAAATGCTTTTCTCGTCCACACAAGTATGAAGCTGTAAAGCAATTATATAACTATGCAATTAACTTCACCAAAGAATTGATTGGACAAAAATTATTTATTTAACCATTATTTAACCGTTAACATTGCCCTTCACGCTCTTCAAAGTGCTTTCAAAACACTATTAAAATGCTTTCAGAAACTCAAGTTAAGATACGTGTAATGAACCTGGAGAGAATACATGTACAATTAAAAGTACTTTCTACCTAAATTTATGAGCTACAAAATGTTATAAAAAGACATTGTAAGAGTAATCCAAATGAATCTGTCCATATAAATGAGTTCCAAATAAAAAAAAGATGCAGTCACTTAACATAAAGCTTATAAGCGTTCTTGTTTGATGCAGAACTTTAATTTTTATTAAAAGTTCTGTCATCATTTACTAATCCTTATTACAAACCATCTCAAAAGGAAACTGATCTTAAGAGGAAATGATACTATTTTATGTTCTGTCAGTTTAGTGGCTAATTTGTACGAATTCATACGTGGTTCAACATGGAGTTCAGTCGTACAAAAATTGATTTTAAAAAGAAGTCAAGGCACCAAACCCCAGCCCTGAACCCAACTGTCATTGGGAGATGAGCAAATTATACTTAATTGTACGAATAAGATCATAAAAATTCATACGAATTAGCCACTAAATCAAAAAGTTACGAATTGCCATGAGATCGTGTTGTTCAATCCTGTCCATTTTTTTTCTTCTGCTGAACACAAAATTAGATATTCTGAAGAATGTAACTGATAACCTCAGACTTCCCTACTATGGATGTCAATGGCTACCAGTTTTTAACATTCTACAAAATATCTTTTGTGTTCAACAGAAAAAAAATCTCATGAAGGTGGTGGGTGAGTAATTGCTATGTAAATTATAATTTTTGTTTGAACTGATGATACTTCCATGATGTTTACTTGTTGTCTGAAGATTTATAGAATTTTAAGTTTTTTAAGGCAAATATAGATATGTATCTATTTATTATATGGACTTCTGTTTTTTGTAATAGATTGCTGCAAAGGAACTTAATATCACTTGTCATCTGGACCATAACTTCATGACAGCCAGCATCCCTACTCATCGTCTGTTTGTGCATGTTCGGCGACTGGTTTCTCAGGGCTACAAGGTCACTGATGTACTCTTAATTACAATTTGCCTTTATACAATATGCATGAGTAGTCAGAATGAGATATGCATTTGGTACACTGGTGGTCAGTAACACTGTTATCATGCTTCATGGTTTCTTAGGTTGGTGTAGTGAAGCAGACCGAAACTACAGCCATCAAAGCGTCCAGCACTAACAAAAGTTCACTCTTCTCACGCCAGCTACATGCGCTTTACACAAAGTCCACACTTGTGGGAGAAGGTATTGTTTCTTACTCACTAGATTCCTAATTGACTTTCTCCCCTGTTTTGAGAGGGATTGTAATTTAATGATGTTTTTGACTAGACTTGTAACAACAGCAATATGTTTTAAAATGTATGTTTACATTTTTATGTAGCCATTTTAATTAGAATTTAACAGTTTTTCATGTCTCTAAATCAAACACAGTTCCTTCACAAAACTTAACTTTAATAACCTGAGAGATTTTTTGGAATAAATTATATTTATTATATAAACTATCGGACAAAAGTCTTGTCGTCGATCCCAGTTGTAAGAGCAACAAATAATAACTTGACTTCTAGTTGATCATTTGGAAAAGTGGCAGAAGGTCGATTTTTCTGATGAATCATCTGTTGAACTGCATCCCAATCATCACAAATACTGCAGAAGACCTACTGGACCCTGCATAGACCCAAGGTTCTTGCAGCAATCAGTTAAGTTTGGTGAAGGAAAAATCATGGTTTGGGGTTACATTCAGTATAGGGACGTGCGAGAGATCTGCAGAGTGGATGGCAACATCAACAGCCTAAGGCATCAAGACATTTGTGCTGCCCATTACATTACAAACCACAGCAGAGGGCAAATTCTTTAGCAGGATAGTGCTCCTCCTTATACTTCAGCCTCCACATCAGTTCCTGAAAGCAAAGAAGGTCAAGGTGCTACAAGGTTGGCCAGCTCAGTCACCAGACACGAACATTATTGAGCATGTCAAGGGTAAGATGGAGAAGGCATTGAAGATGAATCCAAAGAATCTTGATGAACTGGGAGTCCTGCAAGAACGCTTGCAGTTATTTGAGTCATTGCAGAGATGTATAATTCTTTTTCCACTGCACCATGACTTTATATTCTATACTGTACATTATTTCTGTTAAGTGACAAGACTTTTGTCTAACAAAGTCAGACCTTACTGTCCTAATTAAATCATTTAAAATCAAGGCATGATCATATTTTATTTTGGTAAAATAAGCGTAATCTAGAGGCCTTTGCCTTTCATATAAGACACTTCTGAGACCAAATGATCAACTAGAAGTCAAATTATTATCTTTTGTTCCTAAACCTTGGATATGTGCCAAGACTTTTGTCAGGTAGTGTATATTATATAACTATGATATTTTTAATCTGATAGTTAATCATTGGAAGTATATGCCATCTAAATGTTTGAGTTACAATAAGTTCATATACTGTAGCAATATTAAATGTTATTTTATTTTTTGTTTTGAAATGTTGTTAGTGCTTACTAATGCTGTATTTATTTGATGATAAACAGTTCCTTCTACAAGGCATTCTAGTATGTAAATTTAGTGCAAAAAATGTTTTTATTATCATCAATGTTACTGTATCAACTGACACGAACAATGAACAATATATTTGTCACTGTATTTATTCATGTTTGTTAATGTCACGTAAAGTTAATAAAAATAGAATTGCGTTGTTGAAAAGCACAATTTTAGATATTAATATGCATTAGTAAATGTTGAAATTCATATTAAATACAGTTAATAAATATTCTACAAGAATTTATTCATCTTAGTTCATGTTGGTAAATAAATGAACTCACATTACCCAAGAGATACTTATGTTATCATACGGTGATAGTTACAATAGTTAAAAGTTAGTAACAAACTGGATGTAAATGTAAAGTTTAAATGGTATGCATTTTTTAAAGATGTTTTTGATGAATAGAAAGTTTAAAAGAACAGCTTTGGAAATCAAAACTCTTCGTCTGTCACTTTTGGTCAATTGAATACATTTTTGCTAATTATAAAGTTTTTTTTTTTTTCCTCAAGTGTTTTTATTGAACATGTTCGATATGAAACGTAGTACAAATAGTTACTTTTATTTTTTTTAACAAGCATATATACGTTTAGGTTCTATAAAAGTATATGCTTATAGTTTGGGGAATTTTTTTTCTTTCCATTTGAGCAATATTAACCTTCTGGATAGAAGCATAGCAAAGACAATCACATTTTTCTTACTTTTATTAAAACATAAGGACTGTGGTATATTACCAAATATTGACATTATGGCCTCTCTATAAGTATTTAATGTGTATAAAGTTGAGCTTAATTAAAAAAAAAATCATTTGAAGGGTGTTTATTAGTTATATAAAGAACCCATAATGATCTAATCCATTGCCTTGTTCTCAGATGTGAATCCTCTGCTAAAGCTGGGAGATTTGGAGCAGGCTGAAGATGTGGTGCAGGACAGTGGAAATAACTATCTAATGTGTGTGAGTGAGAGTTTAGACAAACAGAGCAAGGAGCTGACTGTAGGGATGGTGGTAAGTACTCTTTGTGGTGACTGAATTAAATCTCTCCCATCTACACATATACTGCAGCCCTGGTTTCTATTTTGAGCTCAGGTGGTCCAGCCAAGCATTGGGGACGTGATGGTGGACTGTTTTAAAGATAATACGAGCCATTCAGAGCTGGAATCCAGAATACTGAGAATACAACCTGTAGAAATCCTAGTTCCTTCAGATCTGTCAGAGAGTACTGAGAGGTTATTACGCAACATCACTCTCTCCAGGTAAATGCTTGTGTTGTGTTGGTCCTGTGAAGATCTTTTTGTGACCTTTTTCTATGTACATTACTTGGTATTTTTTTATTTAAAAGACACACAGGAAAAATAGTGCTGTAAAATGAACAAGAGTAAACAATCTTAGTTATAAAGTGAATGAGAATACATTGTTAAATGCATCAGACAAACACATAAGCATAAGCTGAAGCTAAGCAGGTCTGATACTGGTTAGTACCTGGATGAGAGACCATTTGGAAAAGCTAGGTAGCTGTTGGAAGTGGTGTCCTTAGAGAGCACAGTGTTCAGTGTGGAGTCCTAATGCCCCAGTATAGTGAAGGGGACACTATACTATCAGTGAGCACCGATTTTCAGATTAGATGTTAAAGGGAGGTCCTGACTCACTGTGGTCATTAAGAAGTGTTCAAGTGTTTTGCCTATTGTTATGTCTTATTGTTAGGCTTTTTTTTCTACTGCCATTTTATTCCTTTTCCATTAGTCAATCCAGTGCAGTCAACAGACTGTACCTGTTAAAATACTGTCTGTGTATGTTTTTCAGTCTGCTCAATGCTCAATCAGTCCCTCCACGCAAGTTGTTAGTAAATCTGGCCCTGTATTTGTTGTGAGCCCTCAGTTTTCACACTGATTGAAAGAAGCACTGTAATAGAATACCTTTAGTTACCATTAAAAAACAGTAAATACTGCTCTCTTAATCAGTTAATTTATTTACCCTCTGGGATCTGAGGAGATTTTGGGGCCCCTAAGATGTTTTGACATGAGAATGACAATGAAACGACCTTTCTAGCCAGTGTTCAAGCCACTTTCAAGCGGTGTCTTTGTTTGTGAGCGTGCATGAGTTCAGGCAGCTTTCGTCATGGTGGATGGCGGAAACAGAAAGAGCCGGTTTTGTGCCGGGAGGTGCACCCCAGTTGTGAAATGCACCCCCTCTGAAATGTGCATCTATTAACTGAAATTAACAAAAAGCGCAGTGCTGTGTCAATAACAACTCCAAGTTTTGCACTCCGAATGAGCACTTATTATACACAAATATAATGTTATTTAATATAAAACAATGCAGATTACACAGAGGGAATTTCAATCGTGTCATGGCTGGCCCCAAATCTTTTCAGAAAATCTGCTCAAGCTGCTCAATTTTTCACAATTTGTTTGATTTTTGCATTAAACTCAATAATTGCAGAATTGATATATTCTGAAGGGGCAGCTCATCACAATTGCTGCCTGTTAATTTCTTTTTTCATTATAGCTTATTGAAGTTCAGCTTTTTTTTGGTGGTGAAAGTGAGAAAATTCAGGGCATTTGACTTGAGTGGGAGCCTCGTGCTGTCTTAAGAGCTTTAGGAATGTTTCTGCATTTTGTGTCTTACCATTTAACATTTACAGCAATTGGTGCTTCTTTATTTTAGTTTTTAGTATTTTTATTTAAAGGGCACATAGTTTACCTCTTTTTTTATGATTTACACACAACGGCGCTTGAAGTCGGCGGCTGTCCGCGGCCGACTGGAAGCGCCGTTGTGTGTACCCTAATAGAAACCTATGTTTAGAATTCTAAAATGCATGGCGCAGCGTCAGGTACAGCAGCACCTAGTTAAGATCACAGAGAGCTTCTGTGATCGCGAGAAATGCAAACGGCTGAAGTATAAGGTAGACTCAATGAGAAGTACACATGTTTGCAAACCTACCTAAAGATACAACTAATAATTCAGATTAGAGCGATAATGTGGAGAATATTGATCTTGTGTTGAGCCCAATAAGCCTTGCATCTAAAAATAGAGCTAGGGTGTTCCTTATGTGATATCGCTTCGACTCGCGCTGAAAATGGTGGACGTGAATCAACAAACTGAGGATATGATGATGTGCCTGTCAATCAATATTGGTGGGCGGGGGGACCGCACTTCTACGTCAAGTTGCGGTCGGTCTAAAAACCGCTCCAACTGGTCCACCGTTTTTATGTTGTTAAATTGAAAAAAAAAAGCACTGGGTGTGCTTATATCACCCCAATATGACGGTCTATACACCATGCCTACACACATGTCTGTCCAAATAGCTTGAAAAGTAGATTTTTTTTTACCATAGGTGCCCTTTAAATCTGCTCACTGCCTAAAAATAACTGACAAACTGTTGTTTTGTGAGGCTTATTTTTAAAAAAACATTTGTTTATTTCAAAGTTCAAATTCCACAAAAAAACAAACAAACAGAAAATACTACTTTATTAATCAATTAATTAATTGACTGACACATTAACAGCAAAAAAAATGCATATGTAATGTATTATGCAAGCTTAGTTTGTGGACCTGAAAATACAGGGAATGTAACTGATTTATTTGTATTCACATTATGATATTGTTTCATTGTTTTTAGTTTGTAAATGCTTTTCTCCAGATTATACCATCACTGGCCACTTTATTAGGTACACCTTACTAGTACCGGGTTGGACGCCCTTTTGCCTTCAGAACTGCCTTATCATGGCATAGATTTACAAGGTACAGGGAAATATTCCTCAGAGATTTTGTTCCTATTGACATGATAGCATCACACAGTTGCTGCACATCCATGATCCACCACATCCTAAAGGTGCTCTATTGGATTGAGTCCTGGTGACTGTGGAGGCCATTTGAGTATAGTGAACTCATTGTCATGTTCAAGAAACCAGTCTGAGATGATTCGCGCTTTATGACATGGCGCATTATCCTGCTGGAAAAAGCTATTGGAAGATACACTGTGGTCATAAAGGGATGGACATGGTCAGCAACAATACTCAGGTAGGCTGTGGCGTTGACATGATGCTCAATTGGTACTAATGGGCCCAAAGTGTGCCAAGAAAAGAACCCCACACCATTACACAACCACCAGCAGCCTGAACCGTTGATACTAGGCAGGATGGATCCATGTTGTTGACGCCAAATTCAGACCCTACCATCTGAATGTCGCAGCAGAAATCGAGACGCATCAGAACAGACAACATTTTTCCAATCGTCTATTGTCCTATTTTGGTGAGCCTGTGCGAATTGTAGCCTCAGTTTCCTGTTCTTAACTGACAGGAATGGCCTTCTGCCGCTGAAGCCCATCCGCCTCAAGGTTGGACGTGTTGTGCATTCAGAGATGCTCTTCTGCATAGCTCGGTTGTACGAGTGGTTATTTGAGTTTCTGTTGCCTTTCTATCAGCTGGAACCAGTCTGGCCATTCTCCTCTGACCTCTGGCATCAACAAGGCATTTGCGCCCACAGAACTGCTGCTCACTGGATATTTTCCCTTTTTCAGACTCTCTGTAAACCCTAGAGATGGTTGTGCATGAAAATCCCAGTAGATCAGTGGTTTCTCAAATACTCAGACCAGCTCGTTTGGCACCAACAACCATGCCATGTTCAAAGTCACTTACAGTAAATCACCTTTCTTCCCCATTCTGATGCTCAGTTTGAACTGCAGCAGATCGTCTTGACTATGTCTACATGCCTAAATGCATTGAGTTGCTGCCATGTGACTGGCTGATTAAAAATTTGCATTAACGAGCAGTTGGACTGGTGCACCTAATAAAGTGGCCGTTAAGCGTATATTAAGATTGCAAAAAGAGCTTCATCAATTCTTAAAATCACAGATATTTAGATCACATGACTTCAAAATCTCTATTTCAGGATCACTTCAACTATACAGCCTTATAATTAATATGACTTATTGAAGTAAACATATTTGCAGTCTTTTTTATAACCTTTGAAATGTTCTAAATGATGTCTTGCTTTGTAAATCCTGCCACAGTATATGCTTTGTTAATACTCATTTGTCGACAGTCACCACTAGATGTCAGTAACTGACAGGATGTTTTCATTGCCTGCGGGAACATTCAAAGGTATAGAAAATATATCCATCTGAGCAGCAGAGCATGAGTGGTAATTGCAAAGCCACAATAATCCGCCAATCTATATAATCTTATGTACACACAGTTATAATATATACACACAAACACTGACTGCAAATGACATGTGCATATATATATATATATATATATATATATATATATATAGATATATAGATATATAGATATGTATAGTGCATATATAGTGATTGTAAAATCTGCTTCTGTTTCTCATTGCCACAGCAGGATGTCTCAAATTGAAAAGCATTCCATGGTATTGTGCTGCAAGGCTGGCAGATTTTTCCTCTTAGTTTGACTTGAACCTCCTTTAAAGATCCAGTCCGACTTTGTTTCTGTGCCTGTGGCCGTATGTAGACAAGGTTGCTCAACATTGCAAAGTAGAATGGATGGTATTCATTAGGGCTTAGATGGTGCTAGTACTTCATCACTCAGCTGTGTTTGTTTTAAAGTGCTAGATACAGCTTTTCACAGATAGAGAATCACGTTTTTGTAGTTTTGCTGTGGAAAAAGTGCCAGGGGAGAACTTGTGGAAGCTTTTATTTGTCATTGTAGTACCATATCTAGGTGTGGATTGGATTATATGTTTATTAGAAATTGATTAAAGGGATATTTTTGAATTCTGTCATAATTTACTCACCCTTGTTTCAAACCTTTATGAGTTTTTTTTTCTTCTGTTGAGCACAAAAGAAGATATTTTGAAGAATGTTGAAAGCCTTTAACCATAGACTTTCATGGTATTTGTTTTTACTATTATTGAAGTCAGTGGTTACAGGCTTTCAGTTTTCTTCAAACTATCTTTTGTGTTCAACAGAGAAAAGAAACTGAAAGGTTTGGAACCCCTCAAGGGTGAGTAAACAGTGAGTAAATTATAATTTTTTTGTGAACTATCCCTTTAAAGGGCCATGACCTCCACCCCCCCTTCCTCTTTTTAGCTGTGTGAAGATGGAGGATTTTCAGTCCATAATATTATAGTGATATTACTGTAAACGTAATTACTAAATCATTTTATTGCACACTAAATCCGAAATTTTTTTCTGTAATTTTTGAACGTTAAAAAATAAAATCAACCTCACGTTGTGTGAATCTTATTGACACACTGCCACTGAAACTTTCGTCTGTCATAAAAAAAAAAATTTGAACTTAGTTCGATTTCTTCCCATTTTCGCATGCGAAAAAACGCTTTGAGAGGCGTTTTTACAGTTCATAGCCACCGTCCAAGAGAAAAGCTAAATACAGAATGTCGGAGAAATGCAGAGTGTGCAAGGTTTGTGAACGTGACGACTTTTTCGCGTGTCTCCAAACGATTCTTCTACTACTACTTGCTTGAATTACGGTTGGCAACACAGCTTGGCATCTCTCTGAAAACTGTAACGGGTAAAAAAAAGAGTCTTTAAAGATATATCATGCATATAATAATAATAATAATATATTTTATTTATAACGCGCTTTTCTAAAACCCAAAGCGCTTACAAGAAAGTAAAATCAACAAAGCACAGTAAACAATAAAAAATACAATAAAAAACACAGTAAGAATAAAAGAGATATCACAAATTAAAAACAGTCCTAAAAAGATGAGTTTTAAGTAGCTTTTTAAAAGTGTCCAATGAACCGGCATTCCTAATGTCAGTGGGAAGAGCATTCCACAATTTGGGAGCATGGAAAGAGAATGCCCTACCTCCCATAGTGCTGAGTTTGCAGCGAGGCTGAAACAGCGTAGGACTTGAGGCAGAGCGTAGACAGATATTAATGAAGTTTTTCACAATAGAGTGCGCTGATTGGTTCTAACCAAGTCTTTCTCATGAATTAATGAACAGATGTGCTGAAAACTCAATGACGTCACATTGTACCAGCTGGTTCAGACAGCCAATCTCCACGCTGGAATTTACACAATGATCTCATCGCCGTAACGTTGCTTTAAAATTTCTTTTCAAACTGGAAGAATGAATTTTCTCAAAACAACTGAAAAACGACCAATTTTCACTTTTTGGTAAAATGTATGTCTCCTAATAGTGTTTGCAGCAAGGTGAGACACGTATATCACTGTTACCATCTCAAAAAATTTATTTTGGTGTTTCGTGACCCTTTCAGTTGACATGTATATTACAAATATATATGTATATTATAAATATATAAGTCCTTAGAGCAGGTATGTCAAACTCATTTCCTGGAGGGCCGCAACCCTGCTCCAACACACTTACCTGTAGGTTTCAAACAAGCCTGAAGGACTCAATTTGTTTGATCAGGTGTGTTTAATTAGGGTTGGAACTAAACTGTGCAGGGCTGTGGCCCTCTAGGAATTGAGTTTGACATCCCTGCCTTAGAGCAAGGATTTCCAAACCATTTTCTGAAGAGAACTTAAAGGTATAGTTCATCCAAATGGTTTCTCTACACTGTAAAAAAAGGGTTCCACACAATTCATTCATGTTGTCCAAACACAAATTAAGTTAACTTAACACTTAACAAATTTATGTGGATTGAACATGAAAAATTAAGTTGTCCCAATGAAATCTCAAGAATTGTGTTGTTTCAGCTCATTTTAAATAAGTAGTTTGAACGAGGAAAAAAATATATTTATGAGTTTGTTTCTTCTGTTGAACACAAAAAAAGATATTTAGAAAAATGTTGAAAAACTGCAACCATTGACTTCCATAGTATTTGTTTTTCCTGCTTTGGAAGTCAATGGTTGCAGTTTTTCAGCTTCTGTTCTTTTGTGTTCAATAGAAGTAAAAATTCATATGTGTTTGTAACCACTTGAGGGTGAGTAAATAGTGAATGAATTCAAATTTTTTGAGTGAATTATCCCTTGAAATCACTACGAACACCCTGACTAATTGGTAGGGTTTTGATATCTGCAGAATGTTATGTCTCCAAAACCAGAGTAAAAGACCCCCACCATACATGCTTAAGAAGAATCCAACAAAATAACCCCAACCTCAGCAGAACTAATCTGTTCTAACTAACCGCTGAACAGCTTTTCCGTTGGCTGACCCAAGCATGTTTCTCCTTGAGTAAGTCTTGAATCACATGGAACAGATGTGTTTCTTTATTGTCCTTGGATTTCTCAACTGTCGGGAGTTAAACTTGGCCTGAAGATAAATCACTATTTTAGCAAGTAACAGCAGATCTTCAAAGTAATAAGAAACACTTTTGCTGTCATATTGGCCGACAGATGAACATGTCTTCTTTCTTCAGACATGCCTTAATCCACTATTTCATGCGGTAAGTTGGCTTAAAACAAGCAATAATACCTGCAATCTCAAGAGAATCACATATTTACTAAATGCTTGGAAAATGCAACAGAACCTTGTTTTTTTCATCTTGCACAAATACAGTTTTTCTTTTTTTCTTTTTCTCAGGTCATCTAAAGTTCCCCCAGATCTCTTCTAGCTCACCCAACTTTACAGGCAAATCAGTTCTTGATCATTTTCTGTGATTTTACTTTATGGAAATAGAGGGCCTCTAAATATGATCAACCTAGACCAGGAACATTACTGCAGTTATTCTTTAGAATAGATTCCCCCCATTCACTACACTCTTTTCAGTCTAATAAACCCTAATTAAACAATCCAGAGTGTTTTGAATTTAAAGAAACGACAAAACCAGGAGGATTTTTGGGTATCTTCAAATCAGAATCCTTCAATAAGAACTTGCTGTCACTGTGGCGTTCATCAAAAAATCTCTCAACTACTGCTGCTGACACTAAATACACAACTTAGTGGGCAGTGCTTTCGAGTAATAACTAGGGCTGGGCCGATAAATGGTATTATATCAAATCGCGATAAAGTATATGTCAATAATAATGATAAGCTCTGGACTTTCTATTTTGATCTAAAACCCAGTCACACAGCAGAAATGTGCAACAATGAGAATCTAAAAGTGTGTTGATAATAGAGATGTATCGAATTTTCAACCACCCAAAATATATCAGCCGAAAATATGTTATGCTATTTAATGGACCCTCTAATTTTTATGGCTTCAGTCATGGTTGGGGTACTCTTTCGAAGCATTAACAACTTCTATTGAAATATATATCGTTATCGTTCAATATGTAAAATAATTATCGAGATTGCATTGTTGCCATATTGTCCAGCCCTAGCAGAAACAGAAACTGCTATTACTTGTTTTCCGGGCCTTGTCTGAAAGTATTACCCAGCTATTATACAAAAAGTTAGACAAAAGACACAGCTGTGCATGTAACTGACTATATGCATTACTTTGGAGACATGATACTGTATTTCACACATAGGCAGTCAGACCTGATGTGCCTAGAACTTATAATTTACATTACTTTGGATAAATGATACTGTCTCTTACACATAGGTAGTCAAACGTGATCCCTCAGTGCAAGAAATTTGTAATATTCAAAGAAATTTGTAATCTTTCAAGAGCTAATTAGGATGTTCAGGATTACTGTAGAATAGCATGAGTAGGATTGAAGCTTTAAATCTGCAGAAATGTTGCCTACAGTACCAAGAGTACGACACTCTGTACTACCGAAAGTCTGCAGTCTAATGCTGCATCTGAAATTTTTCCCTTTCCCACTATATAATATGCGTAGGACACAGTGTGTAAGTATGTCTGAATACCAAGAATCCACCATCAATTCATAAACATCACCAATTGATAGAAATGGAAAGAACTTGGGAGAAACCAGCCTCAGTTTGGTGACCTGCAGTTCTTCAGTCTAAGTGGATTACTCGCTTATCAGTGGGAAATCAGTAATCAGTAATTGCATCTAGTGCAGCATATAAAAATGTTATTAGCCAATTAGGAATCCATAGACAGTGTTAGACTAGTAATGCGTTACTGTAACGGCATTACTTTCGACAGTAACTAATACTGTAACACATTACTTTTTAAATATATTAACTTTTTAAATATATTAACGTTACCATTACAATACGATGCATTTGTCTGTTACTTGGTAAGTTAATTAATTTTGGCTGCATTCTAGCCCGCATCTTTCTGTTTACAGCGGCAACGAAATTGGGATTGGTTAATGCCAACCAAGAAAACGCGTCGTGTATGAGGTGCCAGACTAGACAAAGGTCAAGCGAAAGTTAAGACCGAATGCTCCGAGGTACACCAAATGTGCGCGCATGAGTGAGACCGAATTTGCGCGCGAGAGACTGTTAACGTTATTTTTATTAATTACTATTGTTGTTTTAAATAAATAAGCACACATTTGTTATCTGTATAACAAAATTGATTAGTTTAGTAGATACAGTGACGCATTTCTGTTATATTTCAGAACACATTATTTAAATGTAAGGTGTTGTATTGCTCAAAAAAAAAAAATCACCGCATTTTTATTTTTTAAAATTTATTTATTTATTTTTATTTATTATTATTATTATTATTTTTTATTGTTTTAAATATTTTTATAGCTCTTATACAACAGCAGATTTTGCACTTTGAATATAAACAGCCTACTTTCCGTGAGTTGTTGACGCACCACATTTGATTTGTGATTAGTTTAAAAAATGCTCATCGATTTCATTTTTTCTATAATAGCAGTTTACTGGTGCTGAGTTTCACCAAATTGATTCTGAATGATAATTCAGATTACTTTCATTTATTTATTTCATAAAGGTTTTGTGTTTGTTGTATATAGTTGCTAGTTTTCATACTCGAGCTGTGAAAGAACATGTTTAAGGGTTAAATACAAACTTTTATGATGCTGAAGCAATTTTAGTTATTGCTTTTTTTGTTTCTGAATATATTATTCAGCTGCTTTGGTCTGTCTTAAACAAAAAGTCATTTTTAATCACAAATTTATTTAAGTTGTGAAAATGCAAATGAATTAAAACTGTGAAGCTGATCAACAGTGTATTCTCCATGTAGCACCGAAGTGACGTTATAAGGGCATTAATGGGAGCATTAAAACTTTTCTTTATAAAAGTAAATCAAAAATTACTTTTAACAGTAATGCATTACTTTTTGGTGTAAGTAATCCATAAAGTAATTGAGTTACTGAATGAAGTTTTGAAATTTTGAAAATTTTGAAATTTCTGAATGAAATTTTTTTCCTACAGCAACTCTATCCTTAAAAGGATAGATAACCTGAAAGACTGAAAAATCGCTTCCTCACCCTCACGTGTTCCAAACATTCTTGAATTTCCTCCTTCTGTTGAACACAAAAGTATATATTCTGAAGAAAGCTGTAAATCTGTAACCATTGACTTCCATAGTATTTGATTTCCCTACTATGGAAATAAATGGTTACAGGTTTTCTGCTTTCTTTAAAAAATCTTCTTTTGTGATTAACAGAAAAGAAACTCATAATTTGTTGGCTCCGCTTGAGGGTGAGTAAATAGTGAGTAAACTTTCATTTTTGAGTGAACTATCCCTTTAAGCTCAAAGTAGTTCTACATTTCTGAAAGTGACGTCATCTTCAGTAATGAACAGTCATGTAAATGAGTGAACGAGTAGATCTGAAGGTGCTGGCTGGAGTTCTGCTCTCACCGGGAGTCCCAGCTGGTGCTCATAATAATCACATGGGCAAGCCTAGGGAAAAGAGGAAGTCCACTGCAGTGATGCACGATTTACTGCTCCGTTGACAGACATGTCTTGCTTTGTTTTTTAAATGAGATAGATGTAGTCGTTTTATATTTTATTTTATTGGCTTGTCCGTGTGACTGATCACTGTTTCTAAGGGCAACATTTAAAGGTTATAAGAGTGCTGAGGGAGGTATTCAATTAAATTAGTGTTGGGCACATACTCCAGGAAGGAGTGACACTTTCCCATCATGCCTTCTCTCTGTAATTTTGTTCCAGCACTCACCCATGTATCTTTCTCAGCCGTCTTTAACATGCACTGACAGTTTGTTCATTTCTCTGTTTAGTTTTTCTGTCTTTCTGCATAGCAGTACTGCTTTCTCATATCCCAGCTTAATATGCAGAGACGGTCACAATCGAACCATTTGCACCACAAAATTGAGTAAATATGATGGATTCATATTTTTGTTTTGCTAAAATATCTGTTTGATTGTTTGAGCATTCAATTATTACATCACGGCAACACTGATTGTTTAGTGCTCAACTATCTGTTTTCTGCATTGTCAGACAAAGGATTTGTTTATTAAATACTTTTACATTTGCCGTGTTCACATTTACATACAGTTGAAGTCAGAATTATTAGCCCGCCTTCCCCCCCCCCCCCCCCCAATTTCTGTTTAACGGAGAGAAGATTTTTTTTTCAACACATTTCTAAACATAATAGTTTTAATAACTCATTTCTAATAACTGATTTATTTTCTCTTTGCCATGATGACAGTAAATGATATTTGACTAGATATTTTTCAAGACACATCTATACAGCTTAAAGTGGCATTCAAAGTCTTAACTAGGTTAATTAGGTTAACTAGGCAGGTTAGGGTAATTAGGCAAGTTATTGCATATCGATGATTTGTTCTGTAGACTATCGAAAAAATATAGCTTAAAGGGGCTAATAATATTGACCTTAAAACTAAAAAATTAAAAACTGCATTTATTCTAGCCGAAATAAAACAAATAAGACTTTCTCCAGAAGAAAAAATATTGTCAGACATACTGTGAAAATTTCCTTGCTCTGTTAAACATGATTTGAGAAATATTTAAAAAAGAAAATTATTATTATTATTTTTTTAATAATTCTGACTTCAACTCTATTTGCACTTGGGTAAATTAACCCCCCAAAATGCATAATTTTAAGCATAGTTCTTAACATTTATGCACAGGTTTTCTACAAAAATCATGCTTAAACCATCACTGGAAAAAATGCTGCGTTCCACACAAAAATTTAAGTGGATTGAACATAAAACAGTTAAGTTGTTCTCCCAAAAAATCAAGAATTGTGTTTTTCAGCTCATTTTAATTGAGTAGTTTGAACAAACAGCAAACATTTTTTGAGTGATGGTTAGTGGAGCAAAACACACTATAGTAACTTGTGCACTCAATATACAGATTTAATCTTTTGACTATATATCAATTTTTTTGGTCCTGACTGATTACATTCAGTTTTAACTGGTAAAATCTTTTTGCATTAATCTCTGGCCCAAATTATTCTGTTTTTGAAACGGAGGTTAACCTCCTCTTTCTATTGGCTTTGCTAATAAAATGTATTTACAGTGGTCACCAAAATTATCAAGATGTCCTTTTTGCGTCACGATGACACACTGGATCAGGGGCCCTTTTTTTAGTCATCGATGATGTGACAATCCAGGATCGTTTCGTTCTTCAAAAAACTCATCTGAGAGTTGTGATAGCAGCAGGTCTGGTAGCTCAAACCTGCTTGGAAGCAGGCTTATTTCATATAAACAAGATTAAATCGGGTCATTTCAAGCAAAGCCAATACTGAAAGTTGATATTTTCTTACAGTAGTAGTTATAAACACTTGGTAAAATGGTAAATAGTTTAAAAAATATATATAGTTTATCATTTAAAAAAAAAAAAAAAAAAAAAAAAAAAAAAAAAAAATATATATATATATATATATATATATATATATATATATATATATATATATATATATATATATATATATATATATATATATATATATATATATATATGGGTTTCCTCTTTTTATAACCAGACTCATCTAGCATTGTGGTTCCTTGCTGTTCTTCTCTTATAGTCTCTCTGTTCTTCTCTTATAGTTTTTTCTATTAACATAACATCTGATTACTGGGGGGAAAATAGCAGGAAGCAGGATTATATATCAAAGTGTTGATAGGCTAAAGTGTCTGACCTATCCACCTGAACAACTGTCAAATCACGGTGTAGGCATTTACATCTGCATACAAGCTTTAAAGGGCACTCTTGTTAGATAGCTTAAACTCCAGACTTGTTCAAATAAGTGGACAGCTATGCAGGTTTGCATAATCGCTCTGGGTAAGCCTTTATTCATTCAGTGATATTTTGTTTGTTTTAATATATTTTTATGGAAATAAAACATCTTGAAAACTGCAACCAATTTAACAACCTTAGGATTTTCCTATTTCAGAATTGTTGATAAAGGAGGGTAAATGCCAATTCATCATAATTTTTTTCAATTTCCATTACTTGGATAGACCTGCTGCGATTTTAAAATAATCAACTAATTGCGGTTACTTAATCTAACCAATCAGGATTGCTTCAATTCTTTTAACAGCAACAAAGGAGATAAACCAAAATACAGAGGCACCGTTACAAACGCACACACATTTTACTTGAATAGAGGGACTGTGTGTGTGTAAATTGCATGTATACAGCGTCTCTTTACTAATAACTATGGTTAACTATAGTTATTGCACATACTAATAGCTGTAGTTATAAGTGTTACATGTACAGAATGCATTTAAGTGTTTTAGACCTGTTAGTTGTGATCGTTTCCAACATTTACAGAATGCAATATGTTACTTGCTTGACATGACAGATGTTATGCAAAAGCATTAGTAATGTTTACATTAAATAGAACATATGAACAAACTAAACTAATTACATTCTAGTAGTCTTAATCATGGAGAAAGTGAATCACTGATGTTTTTATTGGTTGTTTTTTGAGATGTGTATAGAATTTTTTTTGATAATTAAAAATCATGACAAATCTCCTATATAGAAATTTGATACACAGCAGCAGATGCAAATCACATATTTAACACATTACAAGTTTGTTTTTGGATTTCACAGATATTAAAAAAGTAATCCGCCTTCAGGTTGGACATGTTGTGCATTCAGAGATGTTCTTCTGCATTCCTCAGCTGTAATGAGAAGTTATTAGAGTAACTGTTGCCTTTCTGGGCTCTATTTTGACGATCCATGCGCAAAGCGCTGGGCGCAAACGCATTAACGCATGTCAGAATCCACTTTTGCTAATATAAGGATGGAAAAATCCACTTTGCGCCGTGGCACATGGTCTAAAAGGGTTGAGCTTATTTTCTTAATGAGTTATAGGTGTGTTTTGAGAATAAACCAGAGTCTCATTTCCCATTCCCTTTAAGAGTCAGTCGAGTCGCGCCGTAAGCATTTGCCATTTACATGACGTATAGTAAGTGTAAGTGGAAAAACTGAGCATTTCACTAGCAATTCACTTTCACTTTCACAATTTCACTAAATTCAGTTCTAATTTCCAGCAAACAAATAAATGAACAATAATTAGTGTGTTATTATTTAGAGTCATATCCTAATACGCATGCTATGCCCCACTTGGTCTAAAACCTCACAGCTGGGCAAATCTAAGCTTGTTTTTAATAAAACAAACATAAATGTGCATATAATGAATAATACTGCTAATAATAATAATATTATACATAAGCAAATTGTCATGAATGAACTGAAAAAGCCTCCCGAGATGAAGGCATGAAAGTATGGTTTTTATATTTATATTTTTATATTGTAATATTTTAATCCTTCATATATATATCCTTATTAGGCGATTGCAGTGGCGCAGTAGGTAGTGCTGTCGCCTCACAGCAAGAAGGTTGCTGGTTCGAGCCTCGGCTGGATCAGTTGGCGTTTTTGTGTGGAGTTTGCATGTTTTCCCTGCGTTCGCGTGGGTTTGCTCCATGTGCTCCGGTTTCCAGGTGAATTGGGTAGGCTAAATTGTCCGCAGTGTATGTGTGTACCCAGTGATGGGTTGCGGCTGGAAGGGCATCCACTGCATAAAACAAATGCTGGATAAGTTGGTGGTTCATTCCAAAGTGGTGACCCCAGAATAGTAAAGGGACTAAGCCAAAAAGAAAATGAATGAATGAATGATATATCCTTTTTATATCCTATATATATCCTTAATATTTTAATTCTTTTTCATATGTAAAGATATTTGCGTATTGCTCTACATCTTGTGTGTATTAAGCAGTGTGTAAGCGAGGCACACAACTATGCTGGACAGTAGACCGGCTTTTTTCTGGTCTATAGAACAGACTATTATAGTTTCTCAAAATAGCAACGTGCCAGGAATGCGCCTCAACACGCCTCCTTTTTAAGACCAGAATACCTATGGGCGCAAATATGAGCGCAAATGCATTTGCTATTTAAACAGCGTGGCGCAAAACGTCAAAACGACTCTTGCGCCAAGCTGAAACTAGCAAACAACAATTGCCTTGCGCCACATTGCGCCGGGTATATGATAGGGCCCTCTGTCAGCTGGAACCAATCTGGCCATTGTCCTCTGACCTCTGGCATCAACAAGGCATTTGTGTCCTCAGCCACTTGAATCACCTTTCTTCCCCATTCTGATGCTCAGTTTGAATTGCAGCAGATCGTCTTAACCATGTCTACATGCCTAAATGCATTGTTGCTGCCATGTGATTGGCTGATTAGAAATTTGCAATAACGAGCAGTTAGAAAGGGTTACCTAATTAAGTGGCCAGTGAGTGTATGTTGTATAAATTGGTAATATAAAGAATATTCATTTATTATGGGTCATGGAAATTCATTTTTTTGCAAGTGAAGTTGAACCCTGATTAAATTTAGCCCACAAACATGATATATAATGTAAACACAAATGCAGTAGGGTAATAAGTAAATGGCATAAGCCTTTAGCATGTCATGAGCGTTTGTAATAAAAAAAAAAACCTGATTCATTTGTTTAATTTAAACTGTGTTTGATCATTGGAATTTGAGATTCTCACTACAGACTATTGTTGAGGTAAAATATTAACAGTGCTAACCATGTGTTGTGTGCTTTAGTTCTCTGGGGTTTTATAGTACGGGAGGGCCCATAGCAACAGTTGCCGAGTGGTTTCTGTGCTGTGGGTTAATGAGATCGTCAGGAGGATTGCAGGTGGTGTGTTGAAGGTGTCACTGCCATCAATTTACCTCAGTGAGGACTGCCTGCCTGAAATGGATTCTGAATGCTCCTCTCTTCTGTTTCAATCAACTTCAATTTCTTCATGTACAACACAATCACGTTTCATCGCAGGAAGTTTGTCTGTTGTTTATTTATTTTTTAATTAACTTGAAAATTGTCCTACCGGTAGCTGTATTTGGTTTTGATAGCAAGTGAGGGTAATGAAGTTGTGGCAGAACTGTTCCTCTAATTGATTGGGAAGGAAATAATTTTGTCGCGTCCCTTTTGTAAATGCAAACATATAGTGTTACAAAGAAGCACATGCAGTAGGAGTATGTGGAGCAGAAGTTTAAAAAAACAAACAAACAAACACTGTTTATAGTACTGACCCTCTGTGTTTGTATGCAAATGACATAATGCAAAGTTGTAATCCAATCTTTCGTGACCATGTCAATTTTGTAATCCTCTTAACTTTTCTATGGTATACACACAAGGACAAATGTGAGATTTATCACATTTTATCACATAAAAATGCTTTAAATGACAATTTAGTTTCTGTTAACTATGATGATTAATAACAATAATATACAATTTATGTATATTAATTAATATTATGTATTTCAAGGAATATATTTTAAGCATATTTTTGTCTCTTTTTCTTTTCATTAAAAAATTGTATTTGTATTACTTAAAGGTGGTATATTAGCTAAACTTATTAGCTGAGTGTGATATGCTTTGCATACTAATGCATCATTTTTGCAAAAGTAGATGAAGCTGATAGAAATGCAGGGCTTGATTGTGGGCCTGAAGGCCTGATTGTCTAAAATTAACTTGAGCTCTGAAGCTGAGCTTCCTGTCAGCAGAAATGTGTTAAAACTTATGCTTTTAATGTTGTGCAAAGAATAAGTAGAAAAAGAGGACGTATGTATGGGTCGGCCAATGGAGGAACGGAGAATGTTTGACAAGTGACAAATTCCACTAAACTCCACCTGTTAATATCAGCTGCCTATAAATGTTGAAGTCAGGAAATGAAATGAAATGGGTTGCGCACCTCCTGAATATAACTCTTGCATTGCATTGAGGATGCCAGAATTCTGTTAATAGAATTATTCGTTTGTATCCAATAAATAACTAAGATTTTTGATATTGAAGAAAAACCTCTCCTGAACTTTTTTATTGAACATGCATGGAATTGATTAAATATTCCAACATATAATAATTCATTTTATTATGGTATTTAATTAAATATATTTTCTTGTTTAATTTATTACTTTATTATTATTATTATTATTATTATTATTATTATTATTATTATTATTATTATTATTATTATTTTAATAGTAAATTATTATTTGTTTTAATAAAGTATTATAATAAAAAATTAATAATAACAAAAGTAATAATTACGATAAAAGTAATAATAATAAAAATAATAATAATAATAATAATAATTTCATTTCATTTGATCTATTTCAAACAGAAAAATCATACACAAAACAATTCTTTAAACAAAACACGTTTCAACATGGTCGAAATGGAGCGGGGTAAGGCACAAGCGTATTATTTTTCCCACCTCTTTCCCACACATCATTTGTCTACATGGTGTCCGCAGGGTCCTAAAAAGTCTAAATGTCTTAAATTTCAAAAAGAAAAGTTTAGTCTTTAAAGTCTTAAAATCACTGAAATATTGTGTTGTAGATCTAAAATCATTTTAAACAGGTCTTAATTTCCCTATGTCCAAGTAAAGCTACCTAATTGGGCTGACACCCAATCACCAATAATCCATCTCAAAACGTTTTTTATGTATATTTAAGTTTTTTATTGCAAAGAGATACACTTCACAACAGCTGTTAGACATTTTTACAGCAATTATTTCAAATTAAATTTCCTAATCAGGGAAAAAAACTAAAGCAATGCATCCCTTTACATAATCTCCCATTAAACTTGTTGGCCAGCACTCACTTTTGGGGATTTATACCTACCTAACTTTAAATAGTAACAGTTCTTGGCTCCAGTAAGCTACAAACAAATTAGGTAACATTGGAAAGAAGACACTTTGGGCTTTACTGTGGTAAAAGTGGAAGTTTCATGCTCAAAAATATAAAAAGTACATTATGATGTCATGAGAAAAATTGTATTGTGTTCAATATTTGTTTTTCCATATAAACACAGGAAAACATTAATGTAATGTCCTAGGAAAAATATGCCTTGAAAGCCAAGTGTTTTAAATTATACAGAGTTTTTATTTAAAATTTGATGAAGATAGCATGCAAAATGAGATTTCTGTAAAAAAATTTCAGAGACTATATCGGTGTCCTTCTTTCCCTCACCGTCAGAGGCACTTTCTCATGACTTTCCCAAACTAAAACAGTAACAGTTGCTAAATAATTAAACAAATAAAACAAAACTATTTACAGAAGTAACCGTGCCATTAGAAAAATATTAAGTGTTAAGCCCTGTACAATTCTAAAATTTTATTCATAATGGTCTTAAAAGGGTTTTTAAAAGTCATTTTTATTTGAAGAAACCTGCAGAAACCCTGGTCTATTACTTCTACTTATCTCTTCTTTTTACATGAGGCATGTGAGCTTTATATTATTTGTTTGATTCCATTTGTACATTTACATTTTATAACATGGATCCAAAAAATACATAGTATTGCAAACAGCCATTAATTGAAATTTCATCATACCCTTCTCATTGTATCCTTTTTCAATCACCTCTATTAATCATTATATTCCTTTAATAATATATTTTTATAAAACTATTTAAATTGATTAATATCCTGACATTGTTCGAGAATCTGTTCCAGACTATTTTCACACCACATACAGATATACACTGATATTTTTTAATGTTGTCCTTGTTTTTAACCTCCTAAGAGTTTGTTCTTCTCTCAGACTATATCGCCCTTGTCTTTTGGAAGTAATTTATTCCTAGCTTTAAACATAAATTGCGCTGTTATAAACTTAACCAAATCATTGAACTTGAGTATCTTCAATTTAAAAAATGAACTTGTATCAAATGACCTTTTTTTAAATTGTACATAAGGATTGTGACTTAGATTTATATGCATTCCTTCATATTTCAACATAAAACTTCTATATGGCAACATAAGTGTGGTAAATAATACATAGATTGATTTATTGTCCAAGATAAATCTTGCTTTATACCCTATTGCTACAGTTTTTACCAATTTTGATATTTATTTGCGGTTTCCAACTAATTTTATGATCCAATACAACACCAAGTAACTTGTATTGTAATGAGAAACTGTAAGAAAATAATAATAATAATAATGCTAATAATAAAATAAATAATAATATTAATAATAATAATAATAATAATAAATAGAGCTGCAAGCTATACCCTAAAGAAAACCATGATGGAATGTGGTTGCTGGTAAAATATAATGCAAAAATATAATGTAATGTAAATTAATGAAGTGGCAGGCTGGGACTAAATTTGAAGTTTAGTCAGTTTTTAAAATGCAATAACAGTTTAGACCAAGTTGTTATTCAAATGGATTTTAACTGAAATTTCAGTGACTTTAAACATTAAGAATGAAAAAAACGAAGGTCTACAAACGCTATGATCAAACAATGAGTGACTCAATTTTAATTGGTTAATGGTCGCTGTTTTTTTTAAACCCATTTTTAAAAACCCATAATAGGGGCTCTTTAAGAGACTGTATTGAACATCAACGCACATTCGAACACTGTGTTTTGAGACCTTTTCTACTATTATAGCGCCACTTATTGCTCGGTCTCCACAAAATTTAGCATGCTTGTTTACAGTCATGTCACATGTGCTTAACAAATTCTGTGATGTTTTGAGTTTTCCTTATGTGTTTACAGACGTGTAGGTTCATGTAGACACACTGCTTTTGTAAGTGAGCCTGTTACATCTATCCAAACTATCAACTTTTTTTTCGATAATTATTGATATACTCAGTCCAGAGATTTTAACACTATTTTTGTTGCGATTAAGCTAAAAACTAGGGACTAGTTTGCACAAGTAGGTTTTTCAAATGTTGATGATTCTTTAAATAAACCGTTTGAGTGACAGCAGTGGTTTTAAAGTGGTGTCAAAGTATTTGGTATGAGCAGGCCTATCATATGATAAGCATTTTGTGTGCCTGTGCACAAATTTGTGTAATACACAACCAATTAAACATTAAAAACACGTGAAATCGCCCCCTAGTGGCCGATTTTTTTTCAAAGTTCTTACAGACCTCTAGGTCTATGAGTTGAACATGCCCACTCAGTTTCACTCTGATCGGTCATCGTTAACTTTGTTTAATGGGTGTTCAATTTCTGATTGGCTAATGGTGGCCGTTTTGTGATGTGGCCTTGGACAAAGACACTGCATACCAAATTTTACATTAATAGGACAAACAGTTGCTTTGTTATGGGTATTTTCCTGTTTTTAACCATATAGTGCCACCATGTGGCCAAAGGCGGCATTTTTTTGTGTATTGTTTTGCACGAGAATCAATTTTAAACTTTTTTAAAAATAATTATTGATATTCAGTGTCAAGAGAACATTTCTGAACTACTTTGGTTCTGATCGAGCAAAACACCTAGGACTAGTTCGCGAAAGTAGGTTTTGGACAAAGCTTGGTGTAGCGGAAAAACGGCTTCGCTCTTGAACCCCTAATACTAAATAATAATAATAATACTTATTATTATTATTATCATTATTATTATTATTATTATTATTATTATTATTATTATTTTATTATTATTTTATTTATTTTTCTTTATTATTATTAAAAAAATTTATTCAATAATAAATAAATAGCCTGGAAATACATAAAAAAATAAAATAACTCATACATTTTCTCGTTTCTCAGGTGCAAAGTGTATCCTTAAGCTAGTGTATCCACATCCATCTTTAACATCTCATTCTCTGTTTTTTTACCTTCAAAGATCTGTCTTTGCATCTTTCTTTTGTGAATATGTTTGAGCAGTTGGGATTTGTGTGTACAGATTCCAATGGGTACAGTACTGTTTTAAATGAATTATTACTTCTTCTTTTTTTTTTTCTGGTGAGTCGATTACACTGTTCAGAAAGATAAAGCTGGCGGCACGTGTGCACAAGCCACGTATGTTCATTGGTTTCCCTAGCAACAGCGCAGAGATACAAAGAAACGCAACGTCCTTGAGATCTTGGTGCTGTTGAATGGCGAGGAAGCAGAAGTGAATGGACTGCTTGTGAAGCGCGCACACGTGTGAGACTAATATGCACTTTATATCCACTAAGAGAATCCAGTCGTATTGAAGGTTTCTGGATGAGACAAAAGGCGGAATTCATTGCGTCTGTAAATGATTTCTCTAATGTTACAAGAACGTTAAGTATCCTCGTTTAGTAGTTTCACAAACATGTCAGGCTCACATTTCACCTTAGGGATAGTTCACCCAAAAATGAAAATCTCCTGTTCGTTTACTCACCTACAGGTCATCCAAGATGTAGGTCAGTTGTTTTTTTTCTTCAGAAGAACATTAAAGAAGATTTTTAGCTGAATCCATGGTCCTTGGTGATTCATATAATGGCAGTGAATTAAAAATAAACATACAAACGAGTCCAAATCAATGGCTGTGGTTTGTACTGACACACTGAGCTCTTGTGAAGTGAAACTATCAGTCTGTGTTAGAAATTGAATGTTATTTACTATATTATTAGCTTTAATCCAGTATAACTGTAGCCCGGTAACGTTTGATGATGAAAGCGTGAGGGCTGGTGATGCAATCACCAATATCTATCAACAAATTGCATCACCTGACCTCCTGTTCAAGTGCACTCTCGGGGAATAAAAAGTCTCCTCTATTGGATCTTGGATGACCTGGAGGTGAGTAAATTAACAGGAAATTTTCATTTTTGGGTGAACTACCCCTTAGAGGGAAAAGGGATAAAAATTATGATGAAAATTTATTCTGTATAAGAACCTGCGTGTAGTTATTTTTTTAAGCATTTTTATTTATTTTCACAGTGTAAAATGATTTTCATGACATGGCGATTCTAAAACAATGGATGGAGCCAGGTTATTCTACTAATATATTTATTATATTAAGTATAAATTGTGTATATGAGCTATATCACACGAGTAGCAGTGCGATATGGCTGTATATCGGCACTGGTTAGTGCCCCATTAGTGACTATTTACAGCCATATTGCACTGCTGCTCATGTGATATTGCGTTTATGTAACAGTTTGATGGCATAATCGTGTATATAAAATAGGGATGCACTGATACCATTTTTTTAAAACTGATCCGATCTCGATACCAAAATTCTAAGTATCGACCGATACAGATCCGATCCCGATACTGTGCCTTTTTTTTTTATTAACATAAAACAGTTTCTATAGTTCTGGTGATAAACTCCCATAATATATCGTCTAAACATAAACATAAACATAACAGACCTATAGGCCTGCTGTATATGACAGACGGCACAATCTAACTAAACATGATGCTTGCTATAAACTATGGGCTACATTATTTGAGCATTAATTATGACATTGATATGATCTGTTGTAGTCCAGCACAGGTCCAAAGCCTGATATTTTCCTGCAGGTTTGGAGCAGACTAAACTAAACCATCTGAGGAGTTTTACTTAATAAACATTCCCTCGCCTAAACTGGCCACGAGTGAGACGGAGAAACTGAAAGCATGTCTGAAAAATAATTTTTTTCTCTGAAAAATTGTCTTATTATAACACGTTTTGTTTGGTAAAATTTGTTGGTTATTTAATGTATTTTTGTTGGTCAGTTATCTACAAAATAAACAAGAATATTTGAGGTGAAGTTCAAAACAAGGTCCGCTACGAACTGACAAACAGGTCTGTTAAATAAAATGTTAATGTATATAAAATGACAGTGAAATATTCACAGTTTCAGACTAGCCTATATTAGGTTAAATAATTATCTGTTTATGACAATCCATATGCGCCGGGACATCAGTTTAACTTTTAATAATTTAATCAAATACTTTGACCGCATTGAGCCAGGCTTTACAAACTGTTCGCAGCACTTAAAGGATTCCCCTTGGAAGAATAAACTCAGTCAGAAGGATGAGAGAACAAACTTTTTATAAGAATAATCTTACGGAGCGGCGCATGTCGCGACATTTAACCACGTGAATATTTCTTCTGTACTTTACATTAAACTGTAGAATGGCTTCAGAACATTTGGGATATAGTAGCATACATGACAACTTTTTAGTGCCTTATAATAGGGTGCCTTTATGGCTTTTGTTGGCTTATACATTAGACAGAATATAGCGTACACGCAAGATTGGATTTGGATCGGTACCAGCTGGCCAATAACCGATCCAGCAAAAATATGCAATATCAAACCGATATCCAATCCAAGTATCGGGATGGGTGCATCCCTAATATAAAATAGAAAATCAAACACGGAGAGTCTAAAAATCCTTTTGTACGAGGAACTACTTTCTTCCGCCATTCATTCACATCTGCAGCTGACGTAAGAACAGCAGAAACCGTTGCTTGTTCACAAATGTCACTTCAGAGCTAGTATTTGAATGATTCTCTAGTGTATTGTCTAAAGTGATGACAAAACGTAGACTTGCAAGTGAAAGACTTGAGACCCATAGCAGCAGATTGGAACTGTTGCAGTAATGTAGTTGTGTTTGTGCTTAGGAAAAAAAATATCCAGGAAAGAAATATTTAAGAGAAATCATTTTACATGCACGCAACTCTTTGTGTGGATACACATTCAAATCTACAGATGCGCTAGTTTTGTCTGTGTGTGAATGTATTTTGCACCATATTCACTGCCACAATAGTAGCAAAGAACATTAGCAGATGAGTTTCTTTAATTGTGATTCTTCCAAACGGATTTATGAACATGCACTGAAGGATTTGAAAAGCTGTAATGTTGTGTTTGGTTTGTTGGAGAGAGAAAAAAATACTTAAACATTTGCAGATTTACTCTGCAAGTACAAATTTACCAATACACATTTGCAGCTATTCTTTACATCTACAAATGGCACTTTTATAGCTGCTTGGTAGTTTTGCAACAAAAACACCTTCATAGTTTTCCCACATCCAGGAGAGTTACGGTGTGGAGAAGCCCAGAAGAAGCATGCCACCCAGACGGTTGCATGCTCAGAGTGAAGCATGGGGGTGGATAAATGATGGCTTGGACTGCAATATCATGGCAGTCCCTTAGGCCCATTACTTATGATAGATAGATAGTCAATATTTAGATATTCATATTTTATATGTTCAAATAGTTATATCAATGAGGAAAAAAAAAAAAAAAAAAAAGCTCCACTAAAAACTGGTTTTGTGGTCCAGGGTCACAATTCTATGTTCTTCTATCTATCTCCTTTAGCACAGAACTTGACACACAATAAAAAACATCATGGTGCTGAGATGATCCTTCATCTGTTGATCTTGTCAGCTGGATTATGTTATTTTTAAGTTCCTAGTGATGTTGGGAATGAAACAAAAAAAATGGTCTAGAGCACAGGTGTCAAAGTCAGTTCTTGGATGGCGGCAGCTCTGCACAGTTTAGTTCCAATCCTGCTTCAACACACTTACTTGTAAGTTGCAAACAAGCCTGAAGGATTCAATTAGTTAGATCTGGTGTGTTTTATTCGGGTTAAAGCTAAACTGAGCAGAGCTGCAGCCCTCCAGGAACTAGCTTCGACACCTGTGGTATAGAGGGACCCTTGCTTGGCTAGTTCATATAACTAACTGCTGTGAAAGCGCCTGTTTTAATTTTTTTTAATATGATGTTGTTGATCCAGGAGTTGTTTACCTGAGACAGTTTTTTGTAGTTTTATGTCAACCTTCTCTTATTTTCTCTGTTCTTGTAGTGTCCAAGCAGACGACAGAATTCGCATTGAGAAACGAGAAAGCGCCATGTTTGAATACCCAACTGCACTGAGCATAATCAAAGACTTCTACAGAGGCGGCCCTCATTCAGCTGCAGGAAACCATGAAAAGGGTAAATGGCTTTATCTTTGTCTCCTGTCTGTCTTTTGATGCCTGACCTCCAGTCATGGTGAATCATCGGCTGGTCTTTTGGATAGAGATGTCTGCCCAAACAGATGTGAGGTCAGTGTGTTTAATTGAAAAATCATTCCCTGTGGGCAGAAAGGGTGGTAGATCAATGTCTGTTGTCCTTTAGGCTGGACATGTTTAGGACAAAAGGTTGGTGGCTTTTCCTGTCAAGACTGGGACTTAATATCCTATTTTTCTTGTTCAGAAACCATTAATACCACACAACAGACTCCCACCACAATCCCTGAAGTGCTGATGTGTGTTGTTGATGCGCTTTGTGTCTTAAGTACCGCTTGATTAAAAAATGATGACAAGCAACAAGTCTTTAGTCTAATCATTGTATTCAAACACCATCTGTCATTTCCCTGGAAATAGGGGCTTAGGAAAACACTTGTACTGAAATACCAAGTCTATTTTAAAATGTACTGATGTGACAATCAACAATTTTCTTGGTAAGAATAGTGTTGTAATGGTACTGTTTAAAGGTATGACAGTTTATCACAGTGTGAATCTATGGTTAAAAAAACAAATTATGAGAAAATATAATCCCCTAAAAAGTTGTGCAAAAAAAAAAAACATTTAAATTTCTAATTCAAACAAACTCCAATTTAACATTATAATATAAGTCATTAAATTAACCGACAGTAACATAAGGGCTCATTCCCACCGAATTTGTCTATGCTTCTAAAGACGCCAGTTGTGCAGCTGATTCGAATGTTATCACTGGATTGAATGGGTGTTATCGGTGGTTATCAGCTGATAGATATGGGCTAGTAGGGACCTACTGCGCCTACTACTCCGATGAGTCATTGCAGATGTGCTATTCACTATAGTTAGACAGAAAAAGAGCACAGCAGTGCACAACTTATGAGCCATTCACACAGAATGAGTCTTTGCATCTAAAAATGAGAGATGCTGCATTCAGGAAGGTTTATTAAAAAAAAAAACACACCATCTTTGCATCAAATAAAACAATTTGTGCTAACTTATAAGAGATTTCAGTTTTGAATCTTAAAGAATGTTAAATTTAAAGCACAATTAATATTTCTGTTGTATTAGGAGGGGGTTGACCTTAAACACTGAAATCTCAGTATACAGTCTCAGAATTATTTATAAGTTATAAGATTTTTTTTTTTTTTTTTTATACTTTTGCGTCACAGGAAGCTTTTAAGTTTAGTAACTGACTGTGATACTTCTGCTTCTGCCTTTTCAAAATAAACAGAAAATACGGGGAAGTTGTTGCTTTTTCCTGTTGTACTAATCATGTATCGAACCATGTCCCCAAAAAATTATTCTTCTATTCTTATTCCCCATATGGTGATGCAGACATCTCCAAACCCAACAGGTGGACAAATCTAAACTTATTTTTATTAAAACAAATATAAATATGCATATAATAATAATAACACTGCTAATAATAATAACATTATACAAATGCAAATTGTCTTGAATAAACTGAAAAAAGCCCCCTGAGGTAAAGAAGGCATGGAGGCAGTGGTATTTATATTTATGTAGAAAACAATAATTTTTGTAACATTTTGGTCCTTTAATTTTTTTCATATGTAAAGATATTGTATGTTGCTGAACATCCTGTGTGTATTAAGCAATGTGTAAGCGTTTGGACCCACATAGGCACACAACTAACGTGCTCTGCGCTCGACTTTAGAGCAGCTTTTAGTTAGTCAATGGCACTGTTTATTTCAGTTCCTCAAAATAGCAATGCGCCTTAACATGCCTCCTTTTTAGACAGGAACACTCATGAGTCCACAAAGTGCTATTTAAACAACGTGGTGCAAAACGTGAAAATTAGGGTTGCGCTGGTATGAAAATAGCAACAAAATCGCTTTATACACGCCTTGTTGTGCCGGGTGTATGATATGGCCCATTGATTTCTTTAATGCCTGTAAAATGTAATGCATTTTTAAAAATAATGGATACTTGTATCCAGCAAAATGCATCAATAGAACTAACATTTACAATATTATTGTTTTTACTGACCCTTATTAACTTCTGCTCAGCTGGCTTCACCCTGCCTCATTCATCAAAGTATTATTTGACAAAAGGCTATGGAAAAGGCTAAGGAATTGCTCCAGACCATTTCTGCTAAAAACACAAAGCAGATTTGTATTTTATACCGGTCAGTACAATTGAGCAATGTAGTGAATAAATTATTGCTTTTATTTTTCTTTCTAAATAGGTTCCTACTCCCTTTGCATGGGTCTGGAGAGCCCTATCATCTGCTGTCTTGGTCCAGTGATCCAATATCTGACTGAGTTTAAGTTGGAGAAGATTTTACTGTGTTCCAGGTACTGCACCTTACACCTTTTAATGCCAAGCTTATAATTCGACTTTGGATTGTTCACCCAAAAATGAAACTTTTACAGTTAATTTACTCATTGTCAGGCCATTAAAGATGGTGACTTTTGTTTCTTCAGATTTTCAACTGGTTCCTTGGTCCATGGTGATTCATATAATACAAGTCAATGGTCACTCTTTGTTATTTTGGTTTATTATTTTTGGTATTTTTTATTATTATTATTTTTAGTATTTATTGACCAAAAGAAACACTGGGTAACACTTTATTTTGATGGTCCATTTGAGTATTAGTAGACTGTCTGCTTAATATCTGCTGATACTTCTTCTTTAACAGATATTTAACTGACTATAAGAAACTTAGCAAGTACATGTCAACTTATACTCACCCTAACCCTAACCCCAACCTAACAGCCTACTTATTATCTAATGAGAATTACTCATTTTCAATTAGATTGACTTAAATTCAACAAACGGACGATCAAAATAAAGTGTGACCAAACAGTGTAGAGAAAAAGAGAGAGGGATGGTGCTGGGAATGGTCCATGGATCAGCATTTGAAATTGGGATGCCCACATCATTGTTGCGAAATATGTTGGCACACTACCCTGTAGACTAATGGCACTGGATGGTCACTCATATTTGGGGACTAAAAATAAACACACTTCCCTACTGTATAGTATGTGAGCCGAGTAGTATGTCTGAATTCATAGTATTTGAAAAACAGTACATGAGAAGTACCCAGATAACATACTACTTTCGGTGAGACTTTGTAGTGTGCATCCAATGGACTCTACGTTATCCCATGATGCCACGCAAGAGAGCTCATGAATGAAAGGGAAGTGGATCATGTACTGATTATGATACATAGCGGATGTAGTACGCACCAAATTCCACTCAAACTACTCTCGTTCATACCATATAGAATGCATTTTCTAATGGTCATATACTGTAGGCCTACTCGAGTTTCAGAAGCAGCAATACAGACAAGTCCAAATTAATCCCTGTGGCTCCTGATTGATATAATGAGATCTTACGAAGGGAAACGATTAGTCTGTGCAAGAACTTAAACATTATTTACATTTGTATAATCCATAGTTTAATCCATAGCCTAAGCAAACAGTCGTCTTGGCGAGAACGAGGATGCACATTTTTGAATGATTCTTACCTGTGATTGTCCAAGATGATTTGTAATTTATCTGCTATAAATTACACTCATTGTGATAAATGAACTTGCATCTGGGTGCATGCTTGTATACATACGTCATCAAGTGACCAGAAGATCATGCTCACCGTCATTGCGTGTATGTTGAGAACTGTTTACCCAGGCTGTAAATTAATGCTAACAATACTGTAAATAATGTTAATTTTCCTACATAGACTGATCATTTTACTTCTCAAGCCCTCAGTGGATGGCCAGGAGCCATGGCTATTGACTTAAATGAGTACTGAATGTGTTTAGTTTAACAATAAAAAACAGTAACCATAAACTGCTATTATATGAATGACCAAGGACCACAGATATAGCTAAAAATCTTCTCTAATGTGCTTCTTACTGTAAAGTCACATACATCTTGGATGACCTTTCTTTTTTTTAGTTCAACTATGCCTTTAAAGGAACACAGTTTGACCATATCACACAATGCAAATGTTTTTAAACCATTGTTTTTAATGGCATGCTGGACAACAGAGTTGAGGATCCACATGCAATTCACAACAGAGAATGGTCAAGCAGGCAACGGTCAAAGCGTACAAACAGTATCATAGGGGTAGTCCAGAAGCGTAGTCAGTCACAGGCGAAGAGGTCGATACAGGTGACAAAGAATCTAAATCAATGGTAAAACCAGGCAAGGATCAAAACATGGAAAGACTAGACAAAGAAACGCTTTATGGTGTTACAGAAAAACAAGACTCAGCGTATGTGAAAGTGTATGTGTGAGAGAGATGCATATAGTAGCATACATAGTTCTGGTAATCATACTCTCATGAGCTTCCAGCTGTGTGTGAGCAATCAGTGGGAATTGGGAACTGGTGTGTGTGAGGTACATGATAGTATTTGTATTGTGGAGTTTGCATGTTCTCCATGCATTCGCGTGGGTTTCCACTGGGTGCTCCGGTTTCCCCCACAGTCCAAAGACATGCGGTATAGGTGAATTGGGCAGGCTATATTGTCCGTAGTGTATGAGTGTAATTAAGTGTGGATGTTTCCCAGTGATGGGTTGCAGCTGGAAGGGCTTCCGCTGCGTAAAAACATGTGCTGGATAAGTTGGCGGTTCTTTCCGCGGTGGCAACCCCAGATTAATAAAGGGACTAAGCCGAAAAGAAATTGAATGAATGAATGAACTTAAACAAAAACAGTTTCATCAGATGATATACAGATGATAAACATCCAACCATATTCTAAGTAGAGACAAACACTCACTCCCTATCCTTTGGCTTTGTCTCTGTTTTCTCAAAGTTTGCCAAAGAACCACCAACACGAATGAACCACCAATTACATGTTGTTTTATGCAGTGGATGACCTTCTGGCTGCAACCCAGCACTGAGAGTCAATTAGCTCCTGAACCCCCAGTACTGGGAAACATCCATACACTCTCTCATTCACACATTGCATATAAAAGCTAAAAATGATGATTATTTTCCATGACAGAAAAAATGCTCTATAATTTATGTGTATACACTAGCTGATAAAAGTATTGTTTCTTATACAAGTTTTAGGAACAACAAATAATGACTTGACTTCTAGTTAATCATTTGGTATCAGAAGTGGCTTATATAAAAGGCAAAGGCCTTTAGGACAATAAGGTCTAACTTTGCTTAGACAAAAGTCTTCTCACTTAACCGAAGTAATGTACAGTATAGAATATAAAGTAATAGTGCAGTGGAAAAAGCATTAATATTGTGTATGACTCCCATGATAACATATTAATAAAGTCATCTGCAATGACAAAAAAAGCATTCTTGTAGGACTCCCAGAGTTCATCAAGATTCTTTGGGTTCATATGGCCAATCCTGGAGCACCTTGACCTTCTTTGCTTTCAGGAATTTTGAGGTGGAGTCTGAAGTATGAGAAGGAGTGCTATCCTGCTGAAGAATTTGCCCTCTCCTGTGGTTTGTAATGTAATGGACAGAACAAATGTCTTGATACCTCAGGCTGTTATTGTTGCCATTCATTCTGCAGATCTCTCTCACTCCTCCATACTGAATGTAACCCTAAACCATGATTTTTCCTTTACCAAACTTGACTGATTTCTTTGAGAATCTTAGGTCCATGCTGGTTCCAATATATCTTCTCTAGTATTTGTAATGATTAGAATGCAGTTCAACAGATGATTCATCTGAAAGATCTACCTTTTGCCACCTTTTCAAATGATCAAATAGAAATCAAGTTATTATGCGTTGCTCTTACAACTGGGATCCACGGCAAGACTTTTGTCATGTAGTTCTGTTAGTTTGCATTTCTGCATTGATGGTGCTTGGAGTGTAGTAATCATTATGAATATTGAGATGATAATACAGTGAACTCAACAGAGTGTTAACTCTGTGTTCATTGTGTATTTCCTGAATGAGTCAGTGTCTGCTACACCTACGCTGTTCTCTCTCTCTCTCTCTCTCTCTCTTTTTGGCTTTTGATTCTTACACATTAAGCAGTAAGCAGTGGCATAGTGTGAAACTATTAAGAGACAAACTCTCATTTTCCCTCCACACCTAAAGTAGACATCTCACACCTACTTCCACAAGACACATAAGTATTAACCAGGGTGTCCATTTATACAAGTATACTGTAGCAGCGTGAAACAGAGCTGGATCTGAATCCTAATGCTTGTAGAGTTTCACCCCTGACGTGTGAATGTTCTGAAATGTCCTGTAATCACAGACTACTTAAGGACGTTGTGTAAAGAAAAATCAGAACCCTTGATCTGACAGACTTTCTAGACAAGCCTTAAAAGGATAGTTCATCCCAAAAAATTCAAATATACTCACTATTTACTCTCCCTCAAGTGGTTCCAAATCTTTGTTTCTTTATTAAAGCTGGAAACCTGTAACAATCCGCTTGTTAAGTGTGACGTCACGTGAAGCAGCTTCCGTGTCCAAGCGCTCTATCAAACTGAATGGGGAGACTCATCAAATGGTAATAATAAACGTTTATAAAGTGCTGTAATACTTTCAAAAATCACGATCGCAATGTATATATCTATGCTTAATATTCGATGGCCAGAAAGTGATAACTTTTTTGTAAATTGTTAAAATTTTGGTATTTGTGATGCAGCAAGTCCAGAGACTGATGTGTACACTATGGTTTTATATAAAATTCACTTTATTGTGAGTGAGATATGATAAACGAATAAACGAATAATGGCCATAAACGAATATTTTCTCAGGTCAAATAAGTAGTGGCTTGGACCCAGAAACAGTATTCCATACCACACGACTTAACAAGCGGATTGGCTTGCATAGTATTAAAAAAACTAATTCTATGGAAGTCAATGGTTACAGGTTTTCAGCTTATTAGTTTAAATATCTTCTTTTGTGTTCAATAGAAAGCAAGTCACACAGGTTTGGAACAAGTAAAGGGTGAGTAAACGATGACAGAATTGTCAATTTTGGGTGAGCTATCTCTTTAATTAGCATCATTAATTGAAATAGGATGTTACTACTTAATAGTTTGTCATGACAGAATTGTTAGTTTTGACTATTTCTTTCTTTCAAAGTTGTGTTTATGAAGCAGTAGCCGTTCTTATGTAAAGCACTTTTTTTGCAGCTCATTTAACCGGCTATCGAGTGATTCTGACTATATGCTGCTCAGTGCTGCTACTATGAAGAACCTGGAGATTTTGTGCAACCAGGTTAGTTAAACTGGGAAAAACATGGATGATTCAATAATATACACAACAGATGCATTGTTTACAGATAGTCCAATCTCACGCTGAGTCCCTCAGTATTTTCTAGAGAATACTTTTGACTGAATTTTGTTAAAGGGCAAGTTTCACATGGAAAAAAAAAAACTTTTGTAATTTATAGTAAATACTATAGTGTTTTTTTAAACTGGATTAAACGATTCACCTGACTCATGATGAGATTCGATTCACGTTGCTAATCTCACGATACACGATTTTGTCTTGATTTTTAGCTAAATTATTTGAGACAAAATTAAGGTGAACAAGAGCCCTTTCATTTTTTACAAATTCATTATCTGTTAAGCATTAACTCTACATTAATAAACGTTAGTAAGTAATTTGTAACTGCAAATACAAAGCTTAATAACTCTACTTTCATACTTTGTCAATGATTTATTTTTCATTACAAAATTAAGTATTGCATTATTTACAGACCAGTTATTTAAGCATAGTTGGTTGATTTTTAAGATCATTCAGAATGAGTTAGTGAATGATTAAAAAACTATTCAAATCAACGTTTATATATCTTATTATTCAGGCATATAGTAATGGTTACTATGTATGTTAGTAAATGCTTTATTAACTCAACTTCATCCAATTTTGTGACCTAATGTAAATTGAGGGCTATTTATGCTTTAAGGGAGGGTGGGGGTGGGGCGGTAGTGTCTGGGGGGCATGCTGTTTCAAAACCGCCCAAATTTTCTCTACCCGACTGTCTTTTTTTTACCCACACAATCAAATTAAAAACCGCCCAATCTGGCAACACTGTGCCGCTGCCGTTTGTCAGTGTCACTCATCTGTGAACAGCGCCTGTGAAGTTAAATATAAAATTTTGTATGGACAGCATCGTCAATGCACCGTGATGCACCAGATATCGAATTGAACTGAATCAATGGCATGATAATCCTAACCGAACCAAACCAAACAGTGAGACCAGTGTAGGTTCACACCTCTAATGATTACACATCAGGTTTGCGTTAGCAAACAAATTGTTTGCTTACAGCGATAGACCATCCATTACAAAAAAAAAAGCACAATAAAATGCTACAGATCTGTAAATAAATATAACCTTAATTCGGGTCTTAATATCATAACATCACGTCTCAGCTTCACTTCTATTATGTAGTTTCATAATAAACATAATGGAATAATAGTTTAAATTATGACATTCTCCCCCTCAGAGGCCGTCTGGAGAATAACACGGTCATTTGAGTATTGTAAACCAAGTGATGTATCCATTATCTGTTATGCTTGTTTGTGTTTTATGATGGCTCACTTTTCTGTGCTGCCAGACCACAGGTTCAGTGAAAGGCAGTCTGCTCTGGGTTCTGGATCACACTCAGACTCCATTTGGGAAGAGACTGTTGAGAAAGTGGGTGAGCCAGCCGCTCAAGTCTGTCATGTGAGTCATTATTTCATTTCATTATCATGTAACTGCTGTGATTTGGATGCTAGCATAGAAAATGCTTATTGTTTGCAGATTCTAACAGAAGTGATGTGCCCAGATTTTCCATCGAGCCTGTTACAGTTTTCCATTTTTAAAATTAGTTTATTTCATTACTAGTTTTAAGTTTACTGTAAATTTCTGTTTACTTTTAGTTCATTTTATTAATGGTTTACTTAGGGTGCTTTCACACCTAGACATTTGTTTTCGGAACCTGTCTCGTTTGCCCATTTAGAGCATTTCATTTGGCATATGTGAATCCAGCCATCGCGCTCAAATCTGCGCCAAATCAATCGGTCTGAGGTCGCCTGAATGAGGTGGTTTTGGCTCGATTGAAACGGACTCTGGAGCGGATCGATTGCAGTGAGAAAGCAAAACGATCCAAAGAACCAGGCTATATCACAGTGTATTATGGTATTATGGATATGTAATTGCCATATATATGGCCATATGAAGAGAAAAAGTATAAGCATGCTGAAACTTTACTAAGTGCTGTTTATCTGTTAGGAAAAATTGACCAAAATTACCATTTGATAACTTTTACAAATTTTAATCTTATAATATTTAATATTAGGCCTATTGTTTTGTTCATTTCTGCACTGATACCTCAAAAGAAAGATCAACATTGATCTGCTTCATGATCTGACTGCAGTCTCGGTTCATCTGTTATTTTTCTCTATAATTTAACCCTATAATGCATAATTCTGGCCAATGTTTTTTTTTTAATAGATTGATTGATTCAAAAGATAGATTTTTACAAAACTTGACAACCAAAGTGTGACCATGTATGAGAAAGTCTTACCTTACAAAATTAAAGGGCACCTTTTCATGTCTTATTGTGTCTTATTGCTTATCATCATAAATTAAAATACCGACGTGACAGCTGAGCAGAATCAGTGGGACTTCACCCTGAAAATCTGACTAATGTGAGTAGAGTTTACTTGTTTTAACTATCTTGGTCCGATTAGAAACTTTGCCGTGTGAAAGCCAGGTTAATGCCGGAGCTCGTCGGCCTAATTCAGCAAGTCAAATGGGTGTTGGTTGTCGGCTGAAGAGAGCACTCTGATTTGTTATTCAGCAACGAATCAGAACACGAGTGTGACGTAGTAAAGTGATGTAGAAAGTCTTCAAACAATTCAAGCCTTAAAGCAACATAAAGAGGCCGGCTATAATTTTGCTATATTTCTCAAATATTGGTAAACAATGTGGATTATTAGATTATCAGACATATTTGCAGTAGTGAATTCCTCCATGGTGAATGACACTCACTGTGATAAAGTTACTGAATTCTGCTTTGTTTACGCTTTACACACACTCGTCAGAAGTTCTGGTTTCTTCTTATGAACAAGAAAACAGATACTGCAGTTGGGTTTCTTCTGCGCTAGTTGTTTGGTGTGTATTGGTCTTAATAATTTAGCAGAGCTAACTGAATACATTCAGTCTTTTGCAGTCCCAGTTTTTATTCCGATCTGATATGATATGGCTGATCTGGCTTTTTATTCACACTTTGTTCATTAAGATCAGTTTTCTTCCCAACCGGACCATTCTCTCTATATTTAATATATCTTGTTTCCTTAATCTTACATTTACATTTTCACCAGCTGCTATACTAAAAGAGAGAGATAACAATTGAAAATATAGGTTGTACTAGGGCTGGGCGTTAAAATCAGTATTGATATTTATTGACTGAACACCATTTATGACATCGTTATCGTCAATAGCGATTAAAAAAAAAAAGCTCAGTACGGCGTTTCGGTATGAAGGCTATATTTATATTAAAATATGGCTGCTGAGCGTGCACCTTGGAAGGAATGTCAATAAGCTTAGGGTGTAAGTTTGTCATTTCCAATAGAGGCGCGCGACTTGCATGATGTGCAAGCAGCGCACATGTGATACGCGTGCATTTTCCTGCTACAACTAGTTAAAAAACATCTGAACTTTTCCGATTGCTGCGTGCGCACCACGTTTCATGTGACTAGAACTAATCAATCTGCCTAACACTTTGTATGGAATATACACATTTCAGTAATAACGGTAGACTAATTACCACAAACACGGCGCATTCAAACACTGCAGTGCTTTTTACTCTTCTCCATAAACTTGTATAAGAGCTTCAGCAATGGTTTGTCCGTTTGTTATTCTTTGAGAAAATGGTTGATGGTCGCCTAGTTATGTCAGATGCCAGGGGAGCGAGAGCGCAAAGCGAATAGAAAATGGTGAAGGAAACCACATGCTCGCACTTGTCACTTCGAGTCAGAATAACAACATATGCGAAAAGGAGTGCCATATAGCAGTAGTGAGGATATTGTAAATAAAAAAAGGATGTAAGGATGTCGCCAGAGTGGCTTTTTGGTTTCTTTTCTTGTACATCCCAGCTACTAGCACCCCATCTGAAAGATTTTGGTTTTTGCATAGGGGGTAATATAGTCATTCAACTTCACGCTTTGTGATGTTGCAGTATGCATTTGAATAATGATGGCTTGTTCCTTTACTTGAAAGCTCAGATTTGATTATCATAATTTGTTGTTTAAAGAGTTTGAGGTTTACTGTATAATTATTATTGACACCTTAGAGATGTTGATCTACCTTTACCATTGCACACACATTGTAACATTTTGTTTATCAAGTTTAAGAGTCTCTTTAACACTTTTATTTTATTATAAAGAGGTCAGATATTCTGTTTAAATATTTTTGTTTTTGATTATTAAATTTTTTTTTATTTGCCTTAAAATTAAAATAAAGTGGTTAAATAACAAAAAAACCTAATATTCCTAAATGTATTGTTAAAAAAATATTCAATTATTATAGATATTGAATAATATGAAACATGATATTGTCATAATTTTTTTTTGCAATAGCCCCCATCCCTAGGTTGTACAATATTTTTTGTTCATAATTATAAACACCATCATTACTTTTAACATTTCTCTGTCATCACAATAGGAAAAAAAGTGTCAGAGAGAAAAACGTAAATACGACATCTGTCATTTAAAATTCTAAGTTGAATGCCCTTCAAGGCCACAGCATCCACACTTTGTTGTGCATTATTGACAACCTGCCTGTTTTGTCTGATGGCTATTTTGCACAGACACTTGAAGGAAATGCATGAAGCATGGTCCATCTGTGCAGTATGTGGATGCAGTCCTACCTGTGAAGGTACCTACCAATGAAGATCCTCCACAGCTCACGACCATGCGCTCTCAGTCAGGGGAAGCTGGTGCAGAGCCAGGCTGAAAGATAAATCTAGTTTAAAGCGCAGATATGCTTTTCTGAAAGGACGTCGGGAACAGGATGGTTGTTTGTTTGACCTCCTGCTCCTGTTGAAACTACACCAGGGTTCCAATCATTACTGAATTCTATACGGAAAATTAATTCCATGTTGCATGATATTTGGCTGGGTCAAGAATACAGACGTCTACATCCAATGTCAACTAGAGAAAAGTTTAATGTTTGCATATTTTTTTTGAAAAGACACTGAACTGAAAACTGTGCAAATGCGTCTTAAATTAATCAAAGTGATATTTTTTAGAGAATTCAGACAAACTTTTTCATATTAAAAGATCATATTTGTGGTTAAACATGCCTAGTTTACATTATTTTGGCATATGGAGAAAAGATAGAGCATGTTTTATGTCTATACAGAAAATATGGTTGTGTGCTTGACTGATGTGTAAAAGAGCCATTAGTTTATTTTATAATTAGTTTATTAGAGTTTATTTTGCCTAAAAGAAAAAATTAGTCTTACACAGAATGAGGGATTATTACTCATGAAAATTATTAAAATTTCTAAATATTTTATTTCAACTAGTTTTTCAGTGACTGTAGTTTTAGACTGTTTAATTTAGTTTTCAATTTATTCTTAAGTTTTTTGACCAATAGTTTTCATTTACTAAAATAACCTTGCTTCCCTTGCACCACCACAGATAATAGCGAGTTCATAAACTCACTAGGTTAATCCAAGTCCTAGATTATTTTGCAAATGGAGGAACTTTGCACCCCTCTTCTCAGCCGCTGCCAGGATTACAATTCTGCTCTGTCTGGATTGAAAAAAAAAATCCCCCATGGATGTTGCATAGACCAAAAAAGAGAAACTGCTGTTAAAATTTTTAATCTAAGATTTCTTCCTTTTTTTTAGTTATTACTCAGATACAGTATTTATGTTTTCATTCCCCAGAATTACACTGGCAAGGTATTGTCAATCAGATGCCATCGTTTTATGCGTTTTAAAGGGCGCAAGGTTTGTTTGGGATCTGCGCGTGACGTAATGCATGCTTTGGAAAGATCCGATTATGTTTGATTCCATGTAACAATAATTTAATCTTAATCCACATATTTTCCAGCCAAACATTTTAACAGGCATATTTGGGAGCATTCTTGATTTGAGATGTACAGTAGAATATCGTGGCATTAACTGCAGTGGCGCCCCCAGAAAATTCTTAGGGGTGGCCAGAAGCAGCCGCACCAAATCTTGGGGTGGCACACACAAAAAAAATATGAATTCAGAGTGGTGTTGTATTTTTGTTTCTGGTAAATGTAAAAATGTGGTTTTAATTCATTTAATTAAATACTATTGAAAAATTGCAATTTTTTGCTAAAAAAATTAATAAATTAAAAAAAAAAAAAAACAATATTTAGTTAAAAAACACTTTACATATATATAATTTTAGTTATTTTTCACATACTTTTATTGTACAGCATTATTTATTGAATCAGCTATGTTAGTGGCACCAATCAATCCACAATAATTTAGTGGCTTTTATCCATGGCCACCCCTGGCCACCCCTTGGAGGCGCCCCTGATTAACTGCCCATTTCCATGAAAATGCCAGTATATGCTGTGTCATACAGGGAATATTATCTTAAAACATTTTACTAACCTCACAAATTTCTTTGTAATTAAAAAAAAGTGCAATGTTTTGCTTGAGTATCAGCATACAATCACTGTCTTACATGTGATATTTAATTTATGCAGATTTTAACAGTTTTGTTAAGTGAAGTAAGCTTTTTTTAGATTCAATCAAAAAGTGCAGATTCTCTGCTAAGAAGAGTGAAAAAACTTTCACACTCCCGACACTGTAGTAAAAAATATCCATAAATTAGCGGGTTTCCATATATACTTTTCCCCTATTTATTTATACTTGCATTATGGGACGTTGATCTTTCTTCCAATTACTATCAACCTTGAAAAGTTTGAAAAATGACTTTTATGAACATATTTAATAGTTTAAAGTGCTATATTGTCTGGGTCGGTGTTGTATATGATGCTACAGAAGCATTGTAGTAAACTGCCAGTACATTTTCTGTTATTTTACTTCTTTATTTCTCTATATAATATTTCTTATATATTACATTGTATTTCAAACAACTAAATGTCAATAAAAGTCTATTTTGTTAAAATGTTGAGTTGAATTTTCAACAACAAAAGTCAACAGAGCAGAGAATCAAAACATAATTGAGAATCACAAAATACAGGGTGTCCGCAGGGACTTAAAAAGTATTAAAATTTGATTAATCAATTATGAGAAAATTAAGGCACTTAAAAGGTATTAAAAAGTCTTAATCGTGTTTTTGACTCCAAAAAAGCATAAATATATTTATTTTTCTTATAATATTAGCTGCGTCCGTCCAAGCTCCTCCATCCGGGTAATGTCATGTAATTTGTGACAAACGCGGGAAGGTGATGTGACGCTCTCCACATGTGGCGAAACCATAGAGCAAAACAGACGGCATATAGGGAAAATGTAAATTTGCGTACTCCTGGTTGGAGAAAGACGAGTTTAAACAGTGGCTGAAGCCTGTCACTGAAAACAACCGTGTAATTTATTCTTTCAAACTTTGTTTCTTCCTAGCTTATCTGAGTTCTTTTGCACGGTTGTGCTCCATTCGTGTATTTAACTACAACTGTTTATTAACAACTATTTATTAAGTTAAAGGTTTGCTGCTGATTAGAACTTGAAGTCCTGTAAGGAGTGAAGTGTCTTTATTTCATTGCGCCCTCCAAAGTCCACTTTGTTGCTGCATTGACTTAAGCATAAGAGCAGAATTGATGTCTTGTTTGTAAAGAAATGAGCAATAAAATGAAGTGGACAATGAAACATCATTTAAAAAAAGGTCTGTTAACTCCTTACTAATGTTGGGATCTGAAGGAAGGCAATGCAAAGGTTTTTCCACACGGCATTCTCTTCACTATTGCAGTGTGGATTCAATAGGCGGAGCTAAACAAGCAGTAATGTAGAAGCAGTTGACTGTCTGCTGTGTGGAGGCGGAGCTTAAACACACTGTAAACATGTGGCACTTTTCACAGCCTTGTCATTTTGACCAACTGACTTCAGTGTAAGCTGTTTTAGACTTATGAAAAAGTTTTGAGTTCTGAAACTTCCAGGATTTCGTTTGTAGTACAAGATATCAAAAGATCAAAGGAAGGGAATTTTGACATCTCCGTTCATGACCTCTTTAACAATATATGCAAACATGCTCAATATGTGCTTTTACGAAACCAGTTTAAATAATGACATGGAATGCTGTCACAGTAAATTTATTACTGTTTATTTTTTGTCATTTACAGCCTTTTTTAAACAATATTTCATTAAGTATATCAGTGTAGTAATGCAGAAATGTCTTTTTGTGATACACACTTGATGATGGGGTGTCAAAATTCATTGTTTCTTCGGTGCACCACAATGCAGATGGGGACAATTCGATATCGGTTCAATAATAGATCATAACCTGGCAAAGATAGATCATAATACTATGGCGAAGGAGGCGAGAGTGAGTAAATAAAATCCTCCTACTACTTAAAATTAAAATAGATAATTATGCACAATTCAACTGCTTGTGAGTTTGCTGGAAAGTCTTTCATTGACACTAAAGAAGGCACACGAGCCGCTATAGACCCTTTTCACAATGACATCCCTTCACTTCCCTTTATCGTTATGCAGTTATTTTTAGTTCCGGTTTACCTTTGAATGAATAGGAGAAAAATCTTCTCTAGAAAATTTACAAATAAAAATATTAACATTGCACGTTGTGATTTAAGACAATTAAAGTATTGGGCATGTGTCCAAACGTTTCTCTTTCAATACTAAACTGCTTTCTGAGTTTGAAAATGATTCTTTAAGTTATTAAGAATAGGAATAAATTTTGTTTATCAAGGAAAGCATATGTTTGCAACTTTTTCACTTATTAATTCAGTTTATTTCCTCATTAATGAATTTATTTATACTTTAATTCCGCTCTAAATATAAATTTATAAATTTATATTCTATGTAAATGTTCCAGCATGAGTAAAATACTTTATTAAATCTTCTTATGTTACCTCACCTGGTATAACTATAAATGCAACAAGTTTCATAATTTGCTATTTACTGATCTATTAATGTTTTGTTCAGTTTCTCCATTTGAATGAATAAATGTTGTCCTACTACCACCTTTTGGGTGGAATTAATTTGATATCTGTACTACCTTTTAATTAATAATGTTACAAATAAATTCGGTAGATAAAAATAAAAATCTAATAGTACTGAATTATAATGTTGTCGTCTTGGTGTTATTTTTGCAATTGTACATTTTTATAATGATTTCGTTTAATTATTAAATCACATACTACATTGTTATTGTATTTCATTTAATATGAATATTAAATAAACAAATGCTTTATGTTCTTAAATAAAATAGCTCTATAGTAATAAAATGTCAGAAAAGTGAGATTGTGAATAATATGAATGTGTTCAAGAATCAGCTATCCACTGTAAACAACCACAGTAAAAAAACCCACAGATTATTTATTACTTATTCTTCAGTACACAAAAAATAATACAACTAAATTTGACATAAAAAAATGTTCAGCACCCGTGTAAACATCACAAACCGTGTAAACATCACCGTGTAAAATAAACAAAATTTTTATTTGACAAATGCTGACAAGTACATATCAACTTCATCTGCTGTAAAGCTAGCAACACAAAGCAATACACTCTGTTTAAATTCCCAATTTCTTGGTTCAAGCAGAAATCTGGATGATCTGTAAGTTTTTTTTAGATGTCTGATGTCTCACCTTGAATGCAGACAACAGAAAACAGTCGTAGTCACAGTCTAACCATATCTGTAGTAAATATACAGCTGACTGGGTTAGTACTCTATGGGGAATTCTGTGTAGGCGGAAGTAACGATACACTGCGTGGAGTGAAACCGGACATCGCGTGACGTCATGTGAAAAAGGTCTATTTCTCTATTAGGGAGAAATGCTGTAAATCTCCATCTCTGCCTCTCTCTCACTTTGGATATTTGACCCGTTGGCATGTTCCAGTTCGTGAGGTGACTTTTCCTCTCCTCTTGGCTGTTAAAGCGATACTTGCAGATCCAGCCACAAGCGTACCTGAGGTGCGAGTTTTCTCCCTTGTGTCTATTATGGATTACCTTTGATAACCGCGTATTATGCGCATATAGACTGTAACCGTGGCTGTTCTTCCCACGTCACTCATCGGTGAACTGCGATTTCATTGCTAAAGCCAATTGCAGCCCTTTCTGTTGAGCAGGTGAAGACAATGACCAATCCTAGGGGTGTAAGACCTCGCTTAACAGCACCCAAAAAGCAAGCGGGATAATTTTACATTAGTTTGTTAGCTATAAATGCTCATGTGTCTTCTGTGCATGTATTGGAGTTTTGTTGATACATTCAAAAAAAGTGTTTTCTTTGAGCAGATCAAATTATAGGCACAGTTCATGTATCTTACTGCTTGTATTAAAGGACACAATTGTATTATTGTATTAATATTAATATATTTATAGATTTTGATTAAAAAAATTCTTGTGTTGTGAAGAAAAAAATCTAATTGTGTATGTAAAGCATCGTCAATGCAAAAATCTAATTGTGTATGTAAAGCATCGTCAATGCATCGTCAATTCACACCCCTGCTTGATTATTTGTGAAACATCTGTTGACTTGCACCTAAAATTGTGATTGTTTTAAATGTTTAATTTTTTGTTTAATCTACTGTACCTCTCTCTTTCTCTCAGTGATATTCAAGCTCGACAAGAGGCAGTGGCAGAAATATTGTCTTCTGAATCCAGTGTCCTTCCCTCCATCCAGTCTTTGCTAACTCGTCTACCCGACCTCGAGAGAGGACTTTGCAGTATCTACCACAAAAAAGTAAATCCTTTTGGACTAAATTAATCAATCTTACTACTCAAGTCTACCAGAAAGAATATTTGCAATTCAAAATCGGTTTTAGTTAAAGAAAAACTTAATATTTTATCCCACACAAAAGCAAAAGTCTCTGCGAGCTCTGTCTGAGAAATGAAACCTCTCAAGGCCAGAATTGATTTTAACTGATGAAAAGTTCTATATTTCTTGAGTTTTTTTTTTTTTCAAACATCATTTCATTTGTTTCTGGAATCAGGCAGGAGGTTGAAGGGAAGGTGCTTAATGGTGTGTTTCTGTTAAATGGCTCTATTAGCATAATGGCAAGTGTGGGAGCAGGAATGGGAATGATTATTGTTTTGTAGCATGTGTGGAGACTAAGAATGTCCTCATTAACCCTGACTCACCTGCCTGTTTTTGATATCTTATTGTCCTTCATTTTTCAGACCCCTACCCTCCAAAAAAAGTTTAATTTCTGAAACAAACACAAGTCTTTTCCTAAAGATCTGAAAATGTTTACTATCTAAATATTTACTTTAATGTTGGTAGATGATAACTTACTGAGTGAGACTTAATATTCATTGTCTGCTGTTAGTTATAATACTGTATATCCAAATCCTTTCATCCAACCTGGAGATGGCAAACCATCTTTTTACGGTGGAACACCATGGCCTCGGACTTGTGCTGATTCTCATCCCAGCCGCGTCACACTCGGCAGCAAACCACCCCAGTGCATGCTGAAGGTCCATGTTCGATGAAGCCAACAGAACAACATTGTCTGTGAATAACAGAGATGAAATCATGTGGTCCCCGAACTGGACCCCCTTCGGCCCTGTTATCTTGTCACGAAAGAAAAAGGTCGTCAGTGAATATTATAGGTTTTGTTTATCCAAAGTAATGGTTCTTCTCAGTAAAGACCTTCAAAACAAAGCACCGTTCCTTAGTATTTAAAAACTTTTGTAGATTTATTACGTACAGTATCAGCCGTAACACTTCCATCATAAATGAAACGTATAGACAGTAATACGGGCCAGAGAGCATTTGCATAGGTCTACAGGGAACTTCCACACAGTTTTAATCAGCATAGAGAGTGGATATGCGTTGCCTTATTATAATGTAATGTTAGCAGGAATGACTAACGCGGAGCCTTTGGGAAAAGGGCTTGATGTTTATAAACACACACAAGATCAAGCAGAGATTTAATTGGCTTCTTGGTGCTTTCTCTCATCAAATTATGGAAATTACAGATTGCATACACAGGCGTTGACGTATAATGATTAATGATGCTCCACGCAAAGTTACAACTTAGCATTATTATTTCTTGGGGTAATCGATAGTTATTTTGTGTGTGTAATTGTCAATGCATATCGAAGTAAAGCAGAACAAAATGGGAGTTCATTCTTCTTAGCCTTTAAAATGTTTGGCATCACTTTACTTGGTGTTCATGAGACTGTCATTAAAACTTTATAATCATAAATGTGAATGAAGGTGTGTCCCAAATTGCATACTTATGCACTATTCTACGGCATTTTGTGTGAAGTAGTGAATTCACATTGAGCAGCTGCTGTGGTGGTCATGGAGGAGTGGAGAGCATGAGACTGATTCCTGTGACGCTCCGGGGACAGACGAGTCTTGCTGACGTCCAGCGCCTAGACTGCAGCTCTGCACAAGACGTTTGGCCATAGAAGAAATGGTTGTGCCCAACTGAGCCTGGTTTCTCTCGTGGTTTTTTAATTCTTCACTTAAGCCACTGGCTTGCATGGTTCGGGATCTGTAGAGCTGTGCATTTCGATGGTCTTCTGTGTTTGGACTCTCAGTAGTGATTATTAAACCACACTGAACTGAGCTAAACTGAACTGAATTTAAAATCTGAAAACTGGACTGACACTGTTTCAGTTTACTATGATCATCTATGTGAAGCTGCTTTGGCACAGTCTACAGGCTATAGAAAGGTGAATTGAATTGAATTGAATTCACATTGAAAACTCTAAAAAGAATCAGTGCACTTTAAATACCCGTATGATGCACCTATTTGACCTTTAAAATGAAGTGTGGACTGTTGGACACTTCACGCACTCAACGGCCGCAGCTTTGATTAAGTAGCGGAAGGGGCGGAGCTTTTGGCCATTGATGTTGGAGTACATTAATTAGTTTGGATTGCGAAAGCAAAATTCTCTTACAAGAGTAATTATACCACCTCCTGATGGTGAATGCGGTTATACTCATGGCAAGTATTTTTTGGTAGTTTGGTCATTTATTTTGCTAATTTGGAAACCGTCAAACGTCATTTAGGTAACAGTTTGAATTTCTGCTTGGTTAAAAAAATAATAATATGTAAAATATGTCATGAATTTTACGACAGCATCATGAATATACTTTTTAATCTCTACAGTGGTACAATCTAAATTTTCCATTAACATGTAATTAAATATTAAAAAATATCTTTAAAAATATTTGACAGCGTAATGACACTTTTAATGAGACCTTTTATTGACAAATACAGTTTGTTCCACTGAAAATGTGATCATAAAAATCTTTATGACACAGTTATAAGGGCCTCGTGACAATCATGTTTATGACTGGTTTATGACAAGTTATGTTGTCTTGGTAAAGTCAAGCCATTGTCATTCCATAGTACATTTTTACTGTGGATGACATTTTAGATTATTTTAAATTAACATCATAAATGAGCAATATCACACAAGTAGGAGTGCAATACGGCTGTATGTCGGCACTGGTGGGAGGTGTGCGTGCCTTAGTGGCCCTACCAGTGACAATATAGTGCCATATCGCACTGCTACGAGTGTAATATTGCGTTTATACAACAGTTCGATGACATAATCGTGTATACAAAAAAGAAAATCAAACACAGAGACTCTTAAAATCCTTTTTTATGAGGAACTACTTTCTTCTGCTGTTAATTCACATTTACAGCTGATGTCAGAACAGCAGAAACCGTTGCTACTTCACAAACATCACATTAGAGCTAGTGTTTGAATGATTCTCTAGCGTAATGTCTAAAGTGATGACAAAACAGGTGATTTTGCTCACATCTTAAGAATTTAAGGCTGAATGCCATGAAATGACATCAGTCTAGACATTTCCCAGTATTTCTCCGTTGCAATCGGGATATCACAATAATTAACCCCGAAAAAGCCAAAGCAACGCAAACACTACCAGATTACTGTTGGGTTTGCGATAAGGAAAAAATGCTAAACACATGCAAGCATTTCTTTTCTTTCTTTTTACTGAACTAGTATGCAGTAATGAAAACAGGAGACTCATTAGAAACAAACAGATGACTCAGGGTTATACAAAGAGTGGCCAACAGAAAATACAATCATTTCCATCTTACACTCAATACACTACAATTACTATGGTATAAATATGGCTCTACAACATACAAAAGAGAGAGATCGACTTAGAATGCCACCTACCTGTTTAATAATGATTTGATCAACTGTAGTTAAAAATTACACAGTTTTTCTCCTCTGAGGGCTTATGTGGTCTCTGTTGCCATCTTGTGGATGGACAACGTCAACAGGATTTGCTCTGCTTAATGACAGACTAATGGCCGCCGACTCACTGTCTCTCCAAAATTATAAATATTTAAAATAGGCACTGTCCTTATAAATAAGCTGCATAGTTGCAATCTAAACAACTACATCCTCGCCTAAAAAGCCTCAAAAGTACATTATGTTGTACAGCAGATGCAATATTTGTCAAACTGTAGTGAGTTTATTGATCTGCTGTCACTATTTCGGCAGACTAATACACAAGAGAAAAGAGGCTGTACGAGTGCTGATATTGCAGAATATTGCACGGCTATCAGCCAATCAGATTCGAGAACCAGACAACTTTTGTATAACCAACTTTTGTATAAATGTAAATAAGGCACAGCTTTCCATTCATTTTACAGTTCATTGAAACCTGAAACACAAAGGATAGATTATTTAAATTCACACATTTAAATTTATGTAAAGATGGACATTTACAATACTGACAACCTGTCATAATTTTTGCAGAGTTAAACTGGAAAGGAAATTAGATGATATATAATTATAACTCTTTCATGAGAAGCACAATGTGTGCTTTACTAAACTGTTAATATCCAGCCTGCATGCTTTTCATTTTAAAAACTTTGTTTTGACCTTTCTGTTTTTCCAGTGCTCTACTCAGGAATTTTACCTCATCATTAGCTCTCTCTCTCGCCTGAATGTTGAACTTCAAGCACTCATGCCTGCCATCCAATCACAGCTCAGCTCTCTCCTTCTAAAGACACTTCTGCTGGACACGCCTCAGCTTTTAAGCCCTGCCCACAACTTCTTGAAACTGCTGAATGAGAAAGCTGCAAAGTAAGTTCATTCTTTTGACAGCTTCATAAGTATTCACCTTAACTTGTTCATTTTAAATTGATATAGCTAGAGACAAAATTATTAGGCCTCTTGTGAAATCCCTCCTAAGTGCTGTTTAATGGAGAGAAGCTTTTTTTCATCACAGTTTTAAATGTAATAGATAAAGCTCATTTCCACCAACTAAATTCTTTTGTCTTTGCCATGATGATAGTACGTAATATTTTACTAGATTTTCTAGTGTATAAGGTACACTACCTATACACAAAAGTCTTGTCGCTTATGCAAGTTTTAGGAAGAACAAATAATAACTTGACCTGTAGTTGATCATTTGGTATCAGAAGTGTCTTATATGAAAGGCAAAGGCCTCTAGATTACGCTTATTTTACCAAAATAAAATATGTTCATGCCTTGATTTTGAATTATTTCATAAGGACTGTAAGGTCTGACTTTGCTTAGACAGTCTGGTCACTTAACAGTAATAATGTACAGTATAGAATATAAAGTCATGGTGCAGTGGAAAAAGAATGAATATTGTGTATGACTCCCATGAGCTTGGAGGACTGCATCCATACATCTCTGCACTGAATCAAATATCTTATTAATAATGTCATCTGGAATGGCAAAGAAAGCGCTCTTGCAGGACTCCCAGAGTTCATCAAGATTCTTTGAATTCATCTTTAATGCCTCCTCCTTCATCTTACCCCAGACATGCTCAATAATGTTCATCTCTGGTGACTGGGCTGGCCAATCCTGGAGTATCTTGACCTTCTTCACTTTCAGGAACTTTGGTGTGGAGGCTGAATTATGAGAAGGAGTGCTATCCTGCTGAATAATTTGCCCTCTCCTGTGGGTTGTAATGTAATGGGCAGCACAAATGTCTTGATACCTCAGGCTGTTGATGTTGCCATTCATTCTGCAGATCTCTCGCATGCCCCCATACTGAATGTAACCCTAAACCATAATTTTTCCTTCACCAAACTTGACTAATTTCTATGAGAATCTTGGGTTCAAGCGGGTTCCAATAGGTCTTCTGCTGTATTTGTGATGATTGGCATGCAGATCAACAGACGATTCATTTGAAAAATCTACCCTCTGCCACTTTTCCAAATGATCAACTAGAAGTCAAGTTATTATTTGTTGCTCTTACAACTGAGATCAATGACAAGACTTTTGCCAGGTAGTGTACTAGTATTCAGTTTAAAGTGCAATTTAAAGCTTTAACTAGCTTAATTAGGCTTACTAAGCAAGTTAGGGTTAATAGGCAAGTCATTGGACAACAGTGGTAAATAATACAAATGAATTCAAATTAATTGTTAAAAATTTAGAACAAAAAGAAATTACTTTCTCCAGAATAAAAATATACTATTAAAAATGTTTATGCTTTGTAAAAGATCACTTATATTTGAAAAAGAATACACATTTTACAGGATGGCTAAGAATTTTGTCTTTTGCAATAAATTATAAAGCAAGATAATTAAAACAATATAGTTTTTTGTGCATGTGTACCAAACATGTCTGCATCAAATTAAAGTTTTTAATTTTATAAATGGAGAATTCACATTGAACTCATATTGTAAGTAAAGTGTATTCTTTTGTGTTTCAAATAGCTTATGAAAAATGTGGGTAAAATAACATTCCATCATTATTTAGTGTAACATGATATTTATAAAAAAAGGATAAAGCATGCCTTTGACTGTCACGATTGTTGTAGTGAAAGGAGTGAGGACTTAAATGCAGAACTAAATGGGTGTTTATTAATTATAAAAATAAAAAAACAACGCAACAAAAACAACCCAGAGGGGGAAAACATTAGCAAAACGACAAAAACAAACTATACTGGGTTGGCAGTAAAGAGCAGGGCTGGAGACGACAGGGCAAGGCAATAAACGATGACGAACCAGCACAGGATAGCATACAAGAGGAAGCTATAAACAAGTGCAAACTGACAAACAAATTGGTGAACATGATAAACTAATAATGGGTTAACAAGGAGGGTGGGACTAGACAATCAACAGAGAGCACATGACACAAAGAAACGACACAAGCCATGTGCTCACGTAAAACAGAACTAGAACATGCAGCCAATGAAAGAACCCATTGGCTGCGTGTTCACATGAAACACAACACTAAAGCATGCGGCCACAATGTAAACACTAGGCCACGTGCTTTGACAACCCCAAGAAAACTCGAGCCGAGCTCAACGTACAAGGCAAGAATGACAAGTGTCTGGACTCCAAAACAAGTATTAACTAGACCAAAATAGCAGAATCCTGACATTGACATGAACATGTGATCATACTGAATTTGTATTATTTAAAAAATGTTATTAAAACTTCTTGCTGGCAAATGGTAAAAAGCATGGATGTGTTTCTGTATGTATGAATGCGTGTATGTATATTCATTCATTTCTTTCATACATTCATTCTGCCTGGATATTTTTGATACATTTACTTTTAGGACAGGCAATAAGACAGAAATGTTTGTGGATCTGACCGATTTCCCAGTGATTCAGAAAACAAAAGAGAAGATTGAGAGTGTTTTGTTGGACATAATGGAGCACCGGCGAGAGATTCGTCTGTTGTTAAAAAACCCTTCTTTGGACTACACCACAGTGTCCGGCCAACAGGTAATAGCGTCAACAATCTCATCTCAGACATCTGTTTGATTAATGAGTTTCAGAAATTGAGCACCAAAGCCATTGTAACACCTGCTACATTCCACAAATATGATATTTTGCAGTAGAGACTGTTGCTGTCAAACGTATTAGATTAACTTTGCATAAACTGCACAAATTTGCAAGCACTACTGTCAATCTTGTTATTAATAAAAAACATTTTCTTTAATGGATGCAAAGTTTTTTGGTACCAAAAACCAAGACCTTATTAGATTTTTTTTTTTTAAATAATTGGCTAGCTGTTTTTATTTTGTTTGCATTTTTTCATTTAAGCAGCAGTCTCACTGCATTTTCCACCCCATAGACTTCCATTCATACACGCACGAATGCAGCAGAGCAGAAACAAAAACCTGTGCGACAAGTTTCGCATGTCGCTGCATTTTAAAATTCAAGCTTGGTGAACTCTGACCTGCGAAATCACATTACGTAATTGAGTGAGAACAATAGAAGATCAAAATGTAGACCTCTCTGCACAGAAATGTAAAATATGGAGCAATCACTTGCTTTATCGATGTTTAATCCTGTTGTTTTGTCCCGCCTTTTTTCGCAGCGCCATACAACGTTTTTACATGCTCAGTGTGTTACAGTTGTAGTCCAACCAGAGTTGAAAATCCTGTAATTATTTGCTCATCTGAGGTGGTGTTCTAATGCTGTATACCCTTCTTTTGTTTTCAGACCACAAAAGGTAATTCGAAAAAAAATCCCATACTCATCTATTTACCAATGACCAAGCTTGTTTACAAAAAGTGAGATAATACAGAATGGTTAATGCCGATAGAGGTTGTATATTCTGAATAGGGTTAGGATAAAAAAATAATAATAATAATTGTTTGGTATAAAAAAAACTACCTTTTTTTTAAACAAAAATCCTGCATATGGCTGTTTATCTTTTTCATGCAACCCTTTATACATGAAATTCTCCTAGTGCTACAATTCGCTACTCCTAATGCACTTGTAATGTAAATGTAATCGAGAAATAATGACAAAATTAACATTTATGGTTTGAACTGTACACTGTAAAACCCAACAGTCGACTTTATCAAATGAAATGAGTGTAGTTAACTCAAAATTGACTGAAAGTTAATTCTACTCATTTGATCAGAGTTTTGAACTCAGTGTTGAAGGTAATGAGTTCATTATTAACCTCATTACTTCAATTTAAATGGAGTAAGTTCACAGCACTAATATAGATTAGATTTTTTTTTAACTCAAATGGTTTGTAGCAGTCGGTTTCCTCAAATGGTTTGAGTTGCCTTAACTTATTGGGTATTACAATACACAGTTGAGTTTGCTTTGAGTTCTCTTTATTTATTGGGTTTTACTCTGCTCAAATTTTTTCATTTACTCAAATGGATTAAGTTCACAGTACTCATTAGGATTAGTTATTGAACTTAAATGGTTTGTAGCAATCGGTTTCCTTAAATGGTTTGTGTTACCTTAACTTTTTGGGTTTTACAGTGTACAAAGTCCTATTTTCTACAGAAAGTGGCACATTCAGTATGAGCTATTAAAAACGGTATGTGGCACATTATAGGACACAGTGGTCTTATATCAGATGTTCAGTCATGCAGGTTTAGACTTTCAGGCAAACTGCCTGTTCTACATCATATAACCTGGCCATTTTAATAATGTAATTGTGCTCTTGAATACTGCTCTACTATTTATTTATTTATTTATTTATTTTTATTTTATTTTTATTTATTTGACATGGACATCACAATTACACTGGACAGCGAAATGCATTTGTTTAAGTGGTTAAGTAGACTTGCTAATTCTCAACACCTGTCCACGGGAGGCTTGACAAAATAAAATAAAACAGATACATATACACAACATCAAATTCTTTACATAAAATTGCTGTAATGCCAAAGCAAAGCCAGCATGATCAAACGAACCAATAGTAGACTGTTTGTGCACACACTGCTGTTTTGTTTTTAACCACTTTTTAATACACTAATAAAAGCATTTATATAACTTTCTAATTTTAGGCTAACAGGTAAATCATTCCACAATTTGGTTCCCTTAACAGAGAAACAGATTGACCAAAAGAGGTCAATATGTAGCTACATGAGGCTTCAACATTTTTAATGTCTGTTAAGTTAATATTAAAATGAAAATAGGCAGTTCCTTATATAGCCTATTTTATTGATAAGAAAGTGAAACAACGTAGCCAGTGTGATGCAAATGACATTATAATGTACACTGTTTTTACTAGACGTGTCCTTGGGAGTTTGTTTTCCATATCAAACTTGCGAAGTCTAAACTTAAGGGATGGGTGCAAGATTTGTGCACTTAATATTGAGGAAAAAGCGTCAATCAGATGATAAGCGAATGTCAACAGCCAAGCCGTTTTCAGATGTCTCCATTTTCCCCCATCCACACTGACACAGAGCAGCAGTGTTTTAAAACCAAAATGGCCTCTTCAGCATTTTCAATAAGCTCCGTTTTCAGTTCGAAAACTCTGGAGTAGTGTGGACGGATGGCGTAATCGTAGCAAAACTTCTGTGTTTTAAAACTAAAACATATTAGTTCAAATGGGGCCTTACACTTTGGTACAAGATAGTCACCATTAGCAGTTGCTCATGTGACTAAGAGGTTTGATGCCTACTGATTAGATCTGAAAACAGCATTGGCAGCTAACAGCAAGTTATTTAAACATTTAAAAACCAATTTAAGATAACTAAATTTAATAAAACTATCAAAACTAAAAAAAGTTATAAAAGGTTATGCTTATGTAAAACCTTGCAATGATGCCATCGCATAGGCTTTAAGTCCATAGCTAGAAGATGCCAACTACAAGGACAGTGTCTGAAATTTTTGCATGCAGCTCCACATCTGTTTCTCCATCTGCCCATTTCTGCCTTTCCCTCATGAATACACAACAGTTTTCTCAACCCCAAAATACAGACCCATGCCGTTCCTCTTTTTCCCAGTATCTCTCATCCAGTCTAGCATAGTTACTCTTCTGGCTGTCAGCATAAAGACATTTGGCATCTTATTCTGGACAAGTCTACAGGAAAAGAATGAATGATGGACAACGATGTCCAAGCACAGTTTCATTTGAAATGCAATTTTAGTGACAGGTTTATAAAGATAATTGAGTTATAGAAGGTATTTTGGTGTTTGCATCACAGAATTCACAAAAATAAACTTCAAAGTAATATAATATAATATAATATAATATAATATAATATAATATAATATAATATAATATAATATAATATAATGTAATATAATATCTTTTCGGCTTAGTCCATTTATTAATCTAGGGGTCGCCATAGTGGAATAAACCGCCAACTTATCCAGGATGTTTTACGCAGTGGATGCCCTTTCAGCTGCAACCCAATCACTGGGAAACATCCATACACACTCATTCACACACATACACTACGGACTATTTAGATTACCCAATTCGCCTATAGCGCATGTCTTTGGACCGGAGCACCCGAAGGAAACCCACACGAACACAGGGAGAACATGCAAACTCCACACAGAAATGCCAACTGACCCAGCGGAACTCGAAACAGCAACCTTCTTGCTGTGAGGCTATTGTGCTATAATATAATATAATATAATATAATATAATATAATATAATATAATATAATATAATATAATATAATATAATATAATATAATAAAATATAATGTAATATAATATAATATAATATAATATAATAAAAAAAGTTGCAGTATTCTCCTTTAATGTTTTGAATAACTTGAATAATTTTTATGAGCTTAACTCCAAACATCTTAGGGCCTGTTTACACTTGGTCACTTCATACATTTTTATCCGATTATGAAATGGACATGTGTAAATGCCCTATGAGACACATTTGAGATGGATACAAATCCGATCGCGCAAACCACTTAGGAAGGTGGTCTGGGATGCATTCCAGAATAAGCTGTACGGGTCTAAATGGCTGGATTAATTGTTGTTAAAACCACATATGTAAATTTTACTTCCCCCAAAATAAAGATAAGCATGTGAAAGAGCTTTTTATGGGTTATATGCGATTTATTATAATAGTAAATTATCTACAAATTAAATGAGCATTGCAAATGCCACATTTGACAGTTTGTAATGTAATTTTTGTTTGTTTCATAATATTCTTGTAAACTTTTTTTATTATGGTGAAATTCTCAAATTTAAATGTTAAATTAATATTGAATGCAAGCAGCATTTCCAACAGAGGTACAGCACTTTGTTAAAAGAGAGGAAAAATAACAGAAAAATATCTAATTTTGTTTGTTTAGAAAGGCACAGTTTTGTTTTTGGAGAGTAGGTTATACACAAATGTATGTAAAACTTTTATAGATTTGAATGTTTTCTAACATGTATGACAAAAATAGATGTTTCTTTTAGTCTTTACTGACAGTAATCCCAGAACTTGCCTTGTGTATGGGGTATTTTGATCGTAGACTGTAAAAGATTTGGATGTACTGTAGTATACACAAATGAAGCTACAAGTAGGCTTGACCAAACGTTGCCATTTTGTTTGTGCGTCATCGCATCCACCAGGGGATACCAAACAAGGACAAAGAGCTACAGATGCCTGCTAGCATTTTGCTTAGACAGACTTTTCTTTGGGAGAAATGCTTAATACTTCATTACATGTGAATCATTTGTGTGTTAAAGTGTTTAGACTTTGAAAAACACTGTTATAATATATTGAGCCACCAAACATTGTTCTTATGACGTTTTTGTACTGGAGAAAAATGTAAATTACTTTCAAATACTTCAAAAATAGTCTGTGTTAGTAAACGCAAGGCTATTTATGAAATCCAAGCATAACACTGTATGACAACATTTCAGATGACTGTTCTAGATGCTACAGCTAATCAATCTGTCAGATTCTGGAGTGCATTACAGGTCTAACGAAAAATAAAAATGATAAAAGATCTTAAATAAAACAAATACATTTATAGAGATGGTATATAAGTATATAATTTCACTCACCTGGGGAATGGAGGCAGCTTGAATGGTTTGTGAACATAATTAAGTGCACACAGCATTTCGTATTATCTGATAATTGTAGAAAATAATTTCAAAAGGCAAATGACTGTGTAAAGCCACATAAAACAAAACAACGATACGATGTATCTGCTGAGTTCAGTGGCTAATCAGACAGAATCAGCTGAGGTGACATAACACGACCAGCAAGACCTAGCTGTCACTCAATTGGCCACGCCCTTAATTCTGCAGACTTAATATAACTTAATATAAACAAAACTGATGAGCTATAAAAATAATCACCCTCCTCACAGTTGTCATGAAGGGTAACATTAGCTATATGCAACAAAACCATCTTTTATACCAGGATGTAAACATGTTTTTATCAGCTGTAAAATTGGCCAGTTTAGCATTGCAGTCAGTGAATATCTGGAGTTCCCGGAGCCAGCCCCCAAAGGCGAGTCTGTGAATTGCAGTTTCAGTTACTTCTGTATTGGCTTCACAAAGGAGAGCGGGATGTTGCCGCTTGATTTTGATGCTTTAGTCGATAGTTACATTTGCATATAGTATAGGATTGGAAGATCGGAATTATATACGTTTATCGGAGACGCATTTATGACATCATATTCATAAACCAGATAGCTATCCAATCAGAGAAAATGTATGAAGTGATCAGGTGTAAATAGCACCTTTTTTTTTCTATATGTACGCAAAATGCCTATTTCTCTGAAATATTGTTCACACGTTTGTCTAAATCTGTGTTAGTGAGCACTAGTGAGTTAATACAGTGCTCAGCATTGATGAGTACACCCCATTTTGAAAATGTATATTTTTATCCATTTCTCAGTGAATATAGGTCATATATTGGTGCATTTGAGCAAAACAGATTTATTAAACAGATATTTTTATTAAAATAATATTTCATTCAGTGAACATCTTTAAAACTAGATTATACATTTGAATTAATGCGAAGTATTAAAAAAAAGACAAAATGCTAAATTTCAACAAAATCCTGTTTTTCTCTTAATTTTTGCCATTTTTTAATAATCTTATTTCATATTTTTCCCCTAATATATAAATTTGAGCTACTAATTCTTTGGATCGTTATCGTAAGTTATTTTGTTAGATTAGCTCCAGATTTGCCTTTAATACTGATTAATCTATTGTATATGCATAAATATAATAATTTAACGCATCCTATTGAAAATATGAATTTAAATGACAGATTTGTGTGGGGTGTACTCATATATGCGGAGCACTGTACATCCACTTCACAGGTGTGGCATATCAAGATGCTGATTAGACAGCATGATTATTGCACAGGTGTGTCTTGAGCTGGCCACAGTAAAAGCCCTCTCTAAAATGTGCAGACCAAAGAATTTTTGCACAAACTTTCAGATACCGTCTCAGGAAAGCTCATCTGCATGTTCGTCATCCTCATCAGGCTCTCAATCTGATTGCAGTTCATTTGTCATAACCAGATTGAGTGGGCAAGTGCTCACATTAGATAGAGATGTGTTCTCTTTATGGATGAATTCCAGTTTTCACCATGCAGGGCAGATGGCAGACAGTGTCTCTGGCGTTGTGTAGGTGAATGGTTTGCTGATGTCAACGTTGTGAGGTTATGCTCAGTTGTGTGTTATGAACAATAAACATAGCTGCATGATGGCATTTTAAATGCATAGAAATACCACAACAAGATCCTGAAGACCATTGCTGTACTGTTCAGCCATGAACATCATCTCATGGTGCAGCATGATAATGCATGGCCAGATGTTGCAAGGGTTTGTACACAATTCCTGGAAGCTAAAAACATCCCAGTTTTTGCATGGCCAGCTTACACACCAGATATGTTACTCATTGAGCATGTTTAGGATGCTCTTGGTCAGCAGTTTGAAGTTCCTGCCAATTTCCACCAACTTCGCATAGATGAGTGGACCAACATTCCACAGGCTGCAATCAACAACCTGATGTGAAGGAGATGTGCTTCACTGCATGAGGCAAATGAAAGTCACATCAGATACTGACTCATTCTACAACCCCTGCCCCGCCATGCTGTCTAATCAGCATATTGATATCCCTTACCTGTGAGGCGGTTGGATTATCTTGGCATAGGAGACGTGCTAACTAACACAGATTTACAGAATGCAAATGTGTGGACTATATTTGAGAGAAATAGGACATTGTGTACATAGAAAAAGTTCCAGACACCATTGAATGTGAGCAATTGCCCACACAAGGCAGTTGCGACAAGGAACAGCAGTCAGGTCAAGACCTCAATGAGGACGATGAGCATACAGATGAGCTTTCCTGAGATGATTTCAGACAGTTTGTGCAGAAATTCATTGGTTATGCAAAGCCATCGTTGTAGCAGCTGTCCAGGTGGCTGGTGTCAAACGATCTTGGAGGTGAAGATGTGGAGGTCTTGGGCTGGTGTATATATCATTTCTTTGGGCAAGAACAAGTTTAAATTACACTTCCTCATACCTTAGCAAAAAATATTATTATTATTTTATTTTTTATTTTTTGGATATGCTTAAAGAACCCCTTCCTGTCAAATATTGAATGTGTGCACTACATTAATCCAAAAAAAAAAAGAAGTACACTACCTGACAAAATCTTGTCATCAATCACAGTTGTAAGAGCTACAAATAATAACTTGACTCCTAGTTAATCATTTGGAAAAGTGGCAGTTTCAGATGAATCAGGTGTTGATCTGTATCCCAGTCATCACAAAAACTGCAGAAGACCTTTTGGAACCAGCATGGACCCAAGATTCTCACAGATATCAGTCAAGTTTGATGATTGAAAAATCATGATTTGGGGTTACATTTAGTATGGGGATGGGAGAGAGATCTGCAGAGCAATGTCAACATTAACAGTCTGAGGTATCAAGACATTTGTGCTGGATTGGACATGTGCTCCTGGATTGGCCAGCCCAGTCACCAGACATGAACATTATTGAGCATGTCTGGGGTAAGATAAGGGAGAATGCATCGAAGATGAATCCAAAGAATCTTGATGAACTTTGGGAGTCCTGCAAGAACGCTTTCTTTGCCATTTCAGATGACTTTATTAATGAGTTATTTGAGTCATTGCAGAGATGTATGGATGCAGTCATCCAAGCTCATGGGAGTCATACACAATATTCATTGTTTTTCAACTGCACCATGACTTTATATTCTATACTGTACATTATTTCTGTTAAGTGACAAGATTTCTGTCTAAGCAAAGTCAGACATTACTGTCCTAATTAAATACTGTAATTAAAATTCAAGGCATGATTATATTTTATTTTGGTAAAATAAGCATAATCTAGTGGCCTTTGCCTTTCATATAAGACATCTCTGATAGCAAATGATTAACAAGAAATAATATGATCTATTATTTATTTATTATTTATTATTTGTTAAAACTTGTCAGGTAATGTATACATGCCAGGTAAAGTACAGGAATAATGGGCAAAAATCTAGCTGTTCAGGCAAAAGCTATTTATGACCTTGCAAATATACGTGGCCATGTTTTTGGCTTATTTCAAGTACAATATGTGCATGGAAATGCACACAATTATATGTATGCCCTCTTTACCCGCATAATAAAAAAAATGTTATTTGAATAAACTTTTTCTCTCAAAAATATGAGCCAATGAACTATACAGTTTTGGCAGTTAGCACTAACTGAACTTCAACTTTGAAAACTGAACTGACAGTTTCAATTTACTATAATCTTTTATGTTAAGCTGCTTTGACACCATTTACATTGTAAAAGCGCTATAGAAATAAACATTGAATATTGTGTTATTTACAATATAATTTCCTACTCCTATATAAAATAATGAGGTCTGTATGTTCACCATAGTAAAATCCAACATTTTCACAGTATACAATAATTTGTCTTTTTTTTGCGCAGTTTCTCATTGAAGTGAAGAACAATATGTCATCCATAGTTCCAGCAGACTGGGTGAAAATCAGCAGGTGGGTGCTAACTTGATCCCTAAAAATCCATAATCTTACCCATTAACTTCATCTTAAGAGCGCTTCTACAATGTGCCTCCTTCCCTTACATCATTTGCGTTTCAAAGTTCCTTTTATACCCGCATTATTTTTAACATAAGTGCAGGCACTTCATTTTTAACTTGAAAGCACAAGACTTCAGTGTTAGCTGCTTCCACCTATTATAACCATACAAGTCTGCTATACTGCACAATATTGCAAACACATTTTTATTCATCGTGACTACAAATGCACTGATTCTTACACACATACTTTCATTATTTACTGCACTTTTATTTTGAGTTTAGGTATAGCAGCCTATGAATTGAAGTCTCGCACATTCACAGGAAACAGCTTGCTTCCATTCTGAAAAGTTAGGTGAATGAAATCTGTTTTAGCATTGAAACATCTACTTTTAATCCCCAGCACTAAGGTTTTTGGCCGCTATCACACTCCATTCATCGTGGAGAAGCACCGGCATCTGCAGCAATTACGCGAGCAGCTGGTTATTGACTGCAATCACGAGTGGATCAACTTTCTTCAGTATGTAGCTTTAAAAAAATAACATAAATCTATCCTTTTGAGATGTTTTGCGCATTTTTAGCATTGATTTTAAAGGGCCATGACACCCCCCTGTGTCTGCAGGGTAATTTCATACCTCTAGTTTAAAATATACCAGGAAGGTGGGTCCAGCTTTGTTTTGGTGGGAGTGTCGAGTGACAAAAGAGGGAAGGGTTTGCATGAAAAGGGGAGTTTTAATACGTGCACACGCTGATTTTCACAGCGGCAACACAAACACAGATGCAGGGAAGATAGACAGTGCCTATGTTTACATGGACAGCAGTGATCGAATTATTTGCCTTAATCTGAGTAAGACAATAATATTATTAAGGTGTTTACATGAGCTGTCTTTTGGATGTTTCTTTCAAGATACCGTTTTATGTGTTACAGCCCATAATTCGATTAACGTCATTACGTCACTACACTATCCACATTTACTCCAGAGTTTCATGTAATTTCGGGTGTTTTATTCTTAAGCCGCCTTTCCACTGCACACGACAAAAGACAAGCGATAGACCGGAAGTCATTCATTTCCAATGGAGAGTAGTCCAGGAGCTGCCTGGGGTTCCGATCATCTCTGTATGTGGAAAATTCGGATCCGATTTGAGCTGCGGATCAGTTAAAATATTTGAACTCCTGCGACTAGAACATATGCGACCGGATGTGATGTATTCCAGTGTTGTCCAAGCAGATCCGTGCACGTGAGATGAGAAATAGTACTTTTTTTGTTATTTTTTTAATCAGACAAAAGTTTGTTAAAATAAAAAAAAAACATTTCTATTAATAAATGAGTATTAAAATTATTATTATTTTTTTTAACCCAGTCTCCACATTCCCTTTACAAGTTTTAGCGATTTAGGAGTTTCTAGTAATCATTCATTCATTCATTCAACTATGGTGAACGCACGGAGAACCGCGAGAATCCAGCTTCTCTCCCATGGTGTACTACAAAACTGAAAGTTCTGTGCAACTGCCATAAGGGGGCGTATCTCGACCTCCGTGTCCGAATGTCGTGTGCAGTGGAAAGGCGGCTTTAATTTGCCAACTTTAACTGCATTTTCGCACTTTCACTTTCATTCAGGAAAATTTCATGCATGCCCCCCCCCCGTGACAAACGAGATGTTAGATGCGAGGAACTGCTGGAAGAGTGTTGTTTTAATGGAATGTGATACGGCATGCCGAATGGAAGAAAGAAAAACCCTCCACATTTCTCGGTAGATGCAGAGACTCTGTAGGTGCAGAGAATAGCGTCAAATAGAGTATCCTGTCACAAAAAGTGGCGAAAATCCTACACGACAGTTTGATTATGGTGTTTACATGTTTACATTTAGAGAGCAGCATTGACAGCTGATCTTTCAGTCCATAATATTGAAGTGATTTTTAACGTTCTGTAAACTTAGTAACTAAATCATTTTGACTAAGGTATGTCTTTAAAAACTGAGAGTACTACTGACGATACTAACTAACTTTGCCACCTGAATAAACATAAACAAAGCACATTGATCATACACTTACCAAATCTGTAGAGACAGCACAATCAAAAACCAACTGGAGCCGCGTTTTTTTTTAAAAAGGAGATTAATGGCAAATCCATATTTCACCATTTCCAGATTAGAAAAGCTCACGGGTAAAAAAAAATATTCCTTACAAACTTATTGTTGTCGCATGTTAGCAGACCACTGTAATCCACACATGTGGTCCACATTCAAGCTGTGCACTCGTGGAAACAAAATCTTCTTTGCGGCACATTTATAAACACAACACTGATGACCCATGTCTCCAAACAATTCTTCTTCCACTTTTAATTAGGATTGGCAACACAACGTGGCGTCCCTTTGCTGTCTGAAGACTGTAACAGGTAAAAACAGTCTTCGAAGCTATATCATGCATATTAATGACATTGAACCTCATTCACAATAGAACATGCTGATTTGTTCCAAGTCTTTCTCATGAATTAATGATAAAAACTCAAAGACGCCACTTTGTATTCGCCGGTACAGACAGCCTGTCTACACGCTGTAATTTACACAATGATCTCATCGCGGTGACGCAGCTTAAAGCTGTATTTTCAAACCGGAAGAATTCATTTGCTCGAAACAGCGCAAAAACAACCAATTTTCACTTTTTTTGTGAAATATATGTGTCCTAGTAGTGTTTTTAGCAATGTGGGACACACATATGACTGTTAACATCTCAAAAAATGTGTTTGGGTGTTTCATGACCCTTTAAAGTCGGCATGCTGCTATAATTTAATAATAAACAAAAACATGTTTTATCTTTTGTCTCTTTCTGACCTCTTTCTCTTCCTCAATAAACTTCTCTTTATCTTTTCACGTTAACAATGTAGGCTATTTGGAGACCATTACTACATCCTGAAGAAAGCAGTGTGTCACCTAGCAACCATGGACTGCCTCTTCTCATTGGCCCGAGTTGCTAAAGAAAATAATTTCTGCAGGTACTAATGAAGTTGGCTTTTTAATTCCAGTATTCTCCACCGACTTCCTGTCCTCTCCCATATTTCAAATTAAATCACATGCATATTCTCTCATTTACCAACATTAGATATATTGCAGTTTTTTTAAACGTTCGCAAGTCAGCTACGTGTAGTTCTGGGAGAAGTTTTGGGGACTTCTTTATCTTTCTTCAGCACACTGAAGTGCAATAAAATCAATCACTTCCGAGCATCTACAAAGAAGCTGTATTTCTCTTTTGTGGTTCGTGAGATGCGCATAAAGCATCTTACATAAGCTTTCATAGATGAACTAGAGTAAGGGGACCCTGGAGCCCCCACATCTCCATCTCTCCCTGGCCCGAATCGAGTCCAACAGTAGGATGAATCCCACCCCCATGCAGTATAGAGCCCACTCCATATCCCTCTGACAGTCTGTGTGGGGGAGTGGATTTGACTTTGAAAGCAGAGGTTTCCGCCAACTACTCCCCCTCTGCTCCTTACCGCCTCCCCCTCCCGCCTGTTCTGCAGAGCACCAGAGCTTATCCACTCCCTCTGGACCTTTTTTATAAAGTGTTGAGCTGATACCATAAATTCCAACTCTTATATGTAAGGTGTCGTGCCAGCATGTTGTTCATGAAACTTTATGTTGGCAATTTTAATTTTGTCAGCTTATCTAAGTGTTGTTTTCTTTGTGTGTTTTAAACATAGGCCAGAGGTTCTTGAGGAGGAAAGTCAGATTTTGATCACAGCAGGGAAGCATCCTGTCATCACTTCGCTGATGGGAGATCAGGATCAGTATGTCCCCAATGACACTCACTTACAGGTGAGATCTTAAAAAAAACACTTCTCATTTCAATTTAATTTGGTAGTTCACTTGAGAATTCATTTACTCCCCCTTGTGTCTTTTCAAACCTGTATGACTGACTGCAGCACAACAGGAAATATGTTGTATTGTTTTGATCACTTTTTACTGTGTACCAACAACGAATGGAACAGAAGAAGCTTTGAAGCTTCCAAAAGAAGACAAAAACAGTAGGAGTGCTCTAATATAGAAATTATGGATGATGTGATAACTCTTCATATTTTGGAAGCTGATAACCAAAATATAGGCTGATAATTACAAATCTTGAGTCTGGTTTACAAGAATAAAAGTCAGTGGACAGCTAATTTTAAAAGTGTAACTGAAGAAAACAAGTCAACTGCAAGGAACCATCTAGATTTGACCTTGTACAAAATAAAGTAAAAATTGCAATTCCATAATTTGAGTATAATAGTTAATACACCTGAGCATATAGTGTAAAACATTTAAAATTACATGTTGATGACCAAATGTAACCTGAAATTCTATATGATTCTGCTCAAACTTTAAAAAAAAAAATTTAAAATAAACATAAAAAACTACAATAATGACAGCAAAAAACTTATTGCAATTCCAAAGGTCCTTTTTTTCAAAAGTGAAAAAGTACTTTTGAAAAAGCATCTAGGACCCTATGATACACACAGCACAATAAGGCGCAACTCCAATTTTTTCATTTTGCGCCACTTTTTTTAAAATGGCGAATCTATTTTTGCCACTTTGTTGACTCATAGGTGTGCTGGTCTAAAATGGAGGTGTGTTAAGGTGCATTGTTAGGGTTTTGCTATTTTGAGGAACTTAAATAGACCAAGCCATTGACTAACTAAAAGCTGCTCTAAAGTCCAGCGCAGAGCATGTTAGTTATATGCCTGTGCAGGTCCAAACACTTACACATTGCTTAATACACATGGCATGTACAGATATACACATCTTTACATATAAAATTAAATTATTAAAATGTTACAAAAATTATTATTTTCATAAATATAAAAACCACTACCTCCATGTCTTCATGTTGGGGGGCTTTTTTCAGGTTATTGTATAATAATGTATTGTTTAATAATTGTAAATAATTGTATAACAATGTGTAATGTTGTTATTATTAGTAGTAGTAGTATTTATTAAATGCATATTTATGTTTGTTTTAATAAAAACAAGTTAAGATTTGTCCAGACGTCTGCATCACCATATGGGGCATAAGATTAGGACGTGTATTTGGATATAACTCAGTTTTTTTGACCACACTTCGTTATTATTGTTCATTTATTCATTTGCTGGAAATAAGAACTGAATTTAGAAATAGTTTTGAAACAAATCTTTGTGTTTAACAAACTAAATTAGATATGTAGGCTCATGGATGTCTTCATTGGAGTGCGTACAACACCGTTTCCTTATTTACGAAAGTAAAGGAGTAAAGAGTAAAGTAAAGAGAAAGTAAAGAGGCCGAATGGAGGAGGCTCGTTCTTTATCCTCGTGCTGCAGATGGTTTGTTTAACTGTTTTTTTGCTTGTGAAGCATTCAGTTTGTCCAATAACAAAGTCCGGAATGTAAATTGCAAGTGCACCATGGCGCGATACAACTGACTCTTAAAGGGAATGGGAGATGAGATGCACGTTATGCTCAACTCACCCATAACTAGGCCCACACGGAATCTGCGCATGCAGAATTCCGCAGATTTCCGCAGATTTTTAGCCCATCATTAAGTCTATTTATTTACTTGCGTAAATGTGTGTAAATTTATATTTATTCAGTTTTTAAATTAATTTCAGTAATATTATTGACTATATGAAAATGTTAATATGATTTATTTACAATAAGGTTTGCAAAGTAATATTTTCTGTCTTTTAGTAGATATATTATATGAGAAACTTGCTTTTTCTACCAAATAAAGTGGATCTAATTGGATTGCATTGTAAACATCAAATAAAAATTAAAAGGGTATTACTTTTTATTTCATATGTTAGGGTTTTAGTTATTATACTCCCAAAATAATTCTGCATAAAGCCGCAGATCTTTAACACAATTCTGTGCAAAAGTAGCAAAAAATGTCAGCAGATTCCATCTGGCCCTACCCATAACTCGTTAATAGAATAAGCACAACCCTGTTAGACCATGCGCCAGGTCGCAGACTGTGTTTTTCAGTCCTTAAAATACCAAAAGTGGATTCGGACATGCCCTTAATTGTTTTGCGCCATGAGCTTTAGACTTTGCGCCTAGATCATTAAAATAGAGCCTCTTGTCTTTCTTCTATACATGTCTGCCAGCAGCATACTTTTGAAGTGGATTAACCAATGGAAAAAAGTTCTTTAATAAACCATGCAGATAATGCTATAACACAAAAAACAACTATTTAGCAGCCAATTACTAAATAGCATCTGATATTTAGTCCATCCCTATAAACAGCTTAAATCCATGATTATAAATGGTTCATGATCACATACTGTATACAATATTGTCCTATCATTAGCAATGCACAATATACACACTGACTGGCCCAAAATAAACAATTACTTATTAGTCCGTCATTGAATTTCTGTTGCCATGATTATTATGTTAGATGTTTGAAATTCTTTTTACCTTAACTGATGCAGTGTGCAACATTTTATTTGTTAGTCATAATGAAATACCTTTCCCATGGCCATATTTCAGTATGATGCAAAGATTCATCTCTAGATTGTGAAAGAAGACTTGATTTTTAGACATGAGTTGACTACCGTATGGTGTGAATGTCATTGAAAGTCTTGAGATGTGCCGGAATAGACAGTGGAAATCTCAGGGTCAGATAGTGGAACTGCTCCCATTGTCAGTACAAGATCTTTACCAAATATTAATGCAGCTCTTGATGAAAGTAAACTTTGTGACATTGTATAATATTGTGCATTCGAACCTAAAACCTCTGGATTACAAGTTCAACTCTCAAACCTTTATATAGTCATTTTTATCATTATAAGAATCTGAAATCCAATGCCCCTCCTCTCCTATTTTAAACAGTTTAGTGCATGGTAGTGTGAAAGCTCTACCTTCTCAATTTATGCTTAAAAATGGAAAACACTGCATAAATTAGCAAATTGGAACACAACTTTGAAGTTAAAGGCATAGTTCAGCCCAAAAATGTCATAGTTTACTCACTCTTTCCTTTTTTCAAACCCTTATAAGTTTCTTTTTTCTGTCGAAAACACACAATATTTTGAATAAAGCAGGAAACCTGTAACCATTAACTTTTAGAGTAAGTATTTTTATATACTATGGAAGTCACTGGTTAAATGTTGTCAGCTTTTTTCCAAAATATCTTTTTTTGTGTTCAACATAACACAACTCATACAGGTTTGGAACCACTTGAGGGTGAGTAAATAGTGTGAGTAAATAAAGATTTTTGGTTGAACTCTCTCTTTAAAGGGTTAGTTCGCACAAAAATGAAAATTCTAATATTATTTGCTCATCCTCATGCTATTATAATCCCCTAAAACCTTCTTTAATCTTTGGAACTCGAATTAAGATATTTTAGATGATATTCGAGAGGTCCAGAGACATTCAAAGTCTATAAAAAGAAACAAAAAAAATGTCAAAATAATCCATGTGTCTTCATTGGTTCAACTTTAATAATAAAAAAGATCCTAGAACACTTTTGTGAGGCACCCCCTACCCCCCAAAATACTGTATATTACTTTGTTTGCCTATATGTTCTCTTGTGTGCATTAACTACGGGGAATTTGAAGTATTGCCATTAGTCAGCAGCAACATGCAAGCATCAGTAGTGTATAAGTGTGAGTGAGTGTGTATGGATGTTTTCCAGAGATGGGTTGCGGCTGGAAGGGCATCCGCTGCGTAAAATATTTGCTGGATAAGTTGGCGGTTCATTCCACTGTGGTGACCCCGCATTAATAAAGGGACTAAGCCAAATAAAAAAATTAATGAATGAATGTATTCATACAAGTCATTTTTTTAAAGATTATGCCTATCTGATTTTTCCTCCGTTTTTGCATGCTTTCTTTTTCTCCATCTCAATCATTTAAAAAAATGACTTGTATGAATACATTCATTCATTAATTTTTTTTTTTGGCTTAGTCCCTTTATTAATGCGGGGTCACCACAGCGGAATGAACCACCAACTTATCCAGCAAATATTTTACGCAGCGGATGCCCTTCCAGCCGCAACCCATCTCTGGAAAACATCCATACACACTCACTCACACTTATACACTACTGACAATTTTAGCCTACCCAATTCACCTGTACCACATGTCTTTGGACTGTGGGGGAAACCGGAGCACCCGGAGGAAACCCACGCGAATGCATGGAGAACATGCAAACTCCACACAGTAACGTTAACTGACCCAGCCGAGGCTCGAACTAGCGACCTTCTTGCTGTGAGGCGACAGCACTACCTACTGCGCCACTGCGTCACCCACTTGTATAGATAATTTAGCAAATATATAGCATAAGTTTTGTGGAACAACAACTGGGTTATAGTGGAGCATTAATTAAATCCTTATTTTCCATGGAGCGAAACAAATCCACCCACAAAGCCTGGTAGCAGACGGGCACGAACAAAAATATATAGCTAGGCCACACTTAATATAGCCGATTTTTGTGGAAAGAAAAAAATCTTTTTTTAACAAATTTTGTTGGTATAATTTGTCTTAATTGTAATGTTTGTTGGTCAGTTATCTACAAATATAAACTAGAAAAACTAAAACAAGGTTTGACATGCCTCCGCAGCCAAAACACAAACTAGTTTGTTAAATAAAATGATAATAAAGATAAAATAAAATTGAAATATTCTCAGTTTTAAATAATTTATTTTCACTCATAGCTGGGTGCCCCGGGCCACCGGGCAGTCCTGTATAAATATCACTGTTAATCTGAAAGTAGATTATAGAAATTTATGTTCTCACAGTTCCATTTCATGAACATCTTGGGATTGTTGCTGTCTATAAAGGGTCTAAAATATTTTTATCTGTGTTATGAAGATGAACAGATGTCACTGGATTGGAACAGAATTATCATTTCTGGTTGAAATATTTGGTCACCTTTTATTTTGATGGTCCGTTTGTTGAATTTAAGTTACATTGCATCTACATGCCAGCTAATTCTCATTACATTATACAGTACGTAGACTCTTAGGTTAGGGTTAGGATTAGGGTTAGTGCAAGTTGACCTTGCAAAGTTTCTTATAGTCAGTTAAATATCTGTTGAAGGAGCACATCAACAGATATTAAGCAGGCAGTCAATGGAATTGGAATACTCGGATGGACCATCAAAATAAAGTGGTACCAAATATTTTTTAATCTTCAAAAATACTTATTAATCTCAACATAAACGCGGGTTTTTGATACTATATTGTGCATTTATCTTTTTGTTATACCTTAGTGCACTCGCAGCCTTTAAAATCACATATTTTTCAACCAATAGACACAAATTTAGATGTTTTCCACTGCTAAATCACTTCCTCGTGTGAGCTGCTAACTGCAGATCACTAGAAAACAATCCAGCTCCAAATAATAATGATTCACTCACCCATTCTCTTTCATGCCACAAAGGCTGTACAAATTGCACACTTAAATTAAAATTCATATTCTTAAGCCATATTAATATCAGTGCTTTCTCATTTTCATTAACGACTCCTTTTCATATACTGCCTTTGGGGCCTTTAGATCTTTGAGATTTTATAAAACATGATTATCTTCCTGGCATTTAATTTCAGCTTTAAAATAATGCTGAGGGAATGTGTGTGTTCATGCCAAGCACTGTGCAGTTTGTCTTTGACTGCGGGATAATAATTTTTACTTCACCTGTAATAAAATGCTATTGAACCAGCTGCTAAACCTTTTGTATTGGCCACCCACTCCGAGATTCCGATTAGCATACGTTTTCTAATACCTTTGTCACTTATTTCTCTCCCTTTCTCTTCCCACCCACCCAATCATTGGGCTTCCATTCAAAGCGTGAGTCAGGCTGAATAATGAAGCCGTCTTGCTGGGTCACCATACTTTTCTTCGCAGCACTTGTCATATGTCCAGTCACTCAAAACATTCCTTTTAAATCCCCTCAACAGTTGGTAATTTTTTACTCCAAATTGCGACACCCGAGCCACAAATAGAAATATCTGAATGTCATTGCAAACTATATAAATAAATAACCGAATGGCATCTGCCAACAAGTGATGCAAGACCTTTACTTTTTGAGTCATTTTTGAAGATTATATTGTTTTATTTTTTGTCCAACTAGTGTCAAGGTGAATTTTTTTGCATATGGTATGTGATGTCATTTCCTAACCACAGGTGTATGTATATATATATATTGGAAATATCACATTGCAGTGATGTTTCCATTTGTATGTATATATATATATATATATATATATATATATATATATATATATATATATATATATATATATATATATATATATATATATATATATATATATATATATATATATATATATATATATATATATATATATACATATATATATATATATATATATATATATATATATATATATACATATATATATATATATATATATATATATATATATACACACATATATATATATATATACATATATATACACATATACATATATACACATATACATATATATATACCTATATACATATACATATATACATATACATATATATATATATATATATATATATATATATATACATATACATATATATATATATATATATATATACATATACATATACATATATACATATATATATATATATATATATATATATATATATATGTATATATATATATACAAATGGAAACGATCACTGCAATGTGGCACGGTCTGGAAGAATTATTTTAAAAATGTATACCAACTGCTAGAACTCAACCAGCCCCAAACCAAAATCAAGAGAAGACTAGACGATTTAAAGAAGACAATTAAAGATTACCAAAGCTATGCCATAAAGTCACGCTTTGGACAATTAGTTACCAACCAAAAAACTGGAATAAAAGTTTAATTGAACGAACGCAATTAGAAATTGGTAAAAACATATTACATATCCACAGAAACACCTCTAACATTGCCTGCAGGGCTGAACTTGGTTTATACCTGCTGAACTTGGAGATTCAGAAATGAGCTGTTCAGTTCTGGCTGCACCTGCATCAGTCTGACCCCCAGTCTGTCCAATATAAAGCCCTTCTGGCCAATGAAAAACCTACAGTGTCTCATCCTCTAAACTCGTATCTGAACTACTGAAGAAACCTCAAACCGAACCCGTCCCCAAACAAAACCTTCACAAACACATTGACAAAACATTAAAATATAATTATGATGAAAAACTAAAAACTGAATTTAACCTCCAAACTAAACTTCAATGTTATTAGATCCTAAACAGAACCACACAGTTGGCAAATTATTTATCATTAAAACAATTAAAAGAAAAACACATTCTTTCTAAATATTGCCTCTGTGATCATGACCTAGAAATAGAAAAGGGCAGACATAAAAAAATCCTGGACTCCTAAAGAACAGAGAATATGTAAACAGTGTGACACAAATCACAAAAGGATGAAACACAGAGAAATATTTTTCCCCCAATTGGAAACACTGATTAATTCATTTTTTAATTTAAATGACTCAGAAAAAAACGTATCATATACTCAGAAAGGATGAGTTGACATCTAGACTAGCTGCAAAATATGTATACACCCTACACACCATAAGAAATGGTTAATGTAAATTCATGTATCTAATTTAAATAATCAAAACTTTTTGTTTTGTATTATTATTATTATCAAATGTATGATCTGATTTTTATATTTTTTTATTTCTTGTCTACTTCATTATTATTATTTTATATTTATTTTATTTGATGATGTTAATATATAACATTAAAATGCTATTACATTTAAAATGCTTTGGCAATACTGTATTAAATGTCATGCCAATAAAACGACTTGAACTTTAAGTGACTTGAGAGAGAGAGAGAACGCACAAGCAAAACACAGGCACATACATAGGGCAGTATTATAAACAGTATTATAAATATTAACTATTAAGCAGAAATTCCTTTTCAAAACAAAACATTATTCAATATTGCTAAAAAGGACCTCAAACATCTGAACTATGCTGTAGGTAATTTTTGCTGCTTGCACTAGTCAATAATAACTGAGCTGTGTCTTCTCTGATTGTCTTCTTTTCTTTCGTCCAGACAATTGAAAAATCTGACCTTTGAGCTCCATCCCTCTTTATCTCTGACACTCAAGCAATCAGCCAGAACATTAGCATCTGCACATGCTTCACCTTCTTGAGGATCCTTGTTTTAATCCTGTAATTTGCTGTCTTCAGGGGGTCGGCAAGCGAGCCATGATCATCACCGGGCCCAACATGGGTGGCAAGAGCTCCTACATTCGACAGGTTGCCCTGGTGACCATCATGGCACAGCTGGGCTCCTTTGTTCCTGCACGAGAGGCGTCAGTGGGCATTGTGGATGGTATATATGTCAGGTACTGCCACCTGTCAAACACCATACTCTTCTTTGTAGAGATTATTGTAGGCCTCGCAGTGAGTATAATGCATATCATTTTCTCTGCTTGTCACAAACTGCATCTAAGATCTGTAAGTTGAATACAGAAATGTTCCATTATTGTGGAAGATATCCATATTTTTCCTGAGGAACAAAGATTACTCTCAAAGGAGATTTAGTACAGGCTCCTCTTTTCTGCCATAAAAGGGTATTTAGTGAGATTTGTAGATGGCGCATATTCCAAAGAAATCCATTCATCTGCTGAAAACGAATGGAAAAATCATCTCTCGCTGAGATATTGTTCCTTTTGTTTTCTGGCCATTAGAGAGTAGGTAATGTATGACAGCACAAAGCTGAATTTAGTGGCCATGACAACTCCTCCAGGGCTGAGCAGACTTCAGAGTTTGTGCTTGAACGGTCCAGAGTTGAACAGGGTGAAACCATTGCCCACTAGTCTTTTCACAGAACCCTGGAAACCAGCGATTACAGAGTGCGAGTCAAACCTCTTCAGACCTTATGACACATCACTAGACTTTTGAGGAGAGGAGTTACGTTAGATTTTAAGTCCTTGCCAGGCAACAAAAGAAGAGAAAGAATGCATCGTCAATACACTCAAATACAGTGTTGCTGTTGTAGTTGTAAGGGGTCATCGTGACATGAGAAATCAAATCATAGACATGTAAAAGGTCTTTGTTCCTGCAAGTTTCAATGCTTAAAACGTCCTATTCACTGTAATCCGATAATAAATGAAGCATTTATTTAACCAAACTGTACCACTGAGTATGTTTACGTGTGCACAAAGACATTATAAGGTTTACAATTCAAGAGCAAAGATATTCACTCCCGCGTACACCAGATTTCCATAATTCTTTTTTTTTTCTAAGAATTGCAAGATTTTTTGTTTTTTTTAACCACAATTACTATTCACATACATGACTGCGCAGCACATACACTCACCGGCCACTTTTTTTAGGTACACTTTACTAGTACCAGGTTGGACCCCTTTTTGCCTTCAAAACTGCCTCAATCCTTCGTGGCATAGATTCAACAAGGTACTGGAAATATTCCTCAGAGATTTTTGTCCATATTGACATGATAGCATAACGCAGTTGCTGCAGATTTGTTGGCTGCAAATCCATGATGCCAATCTCCCATTCCACCACATCCCAAATGTGCTCTGTCGAATTGAGTTCTGGTGACTGTGGAGGCCATTTGAGTACAGTGAACTCGTTGTCATGTTTAAGAATCCAATCTGAGATGATTCGCGCTTCATGACATGGCGCGTTATTCTGCTGGAAGTAGCCATCAGAAGATGGGTACACTGTGGTCATAAAGAGATGGACATGGTCAGCAACAATACTCAGATAGGCTGTGGCGCTGACACGATGCTCAATTGGTACTAATGGGCCTGTGCGAATTGTAGCCTCAGTTTCCTGTTCTTAGCTGACAGGAGTGGCACCCAGTGTGGTCTTCTGCTGTTGTAGCACACCTGCCTCAAAGTTGGACGTGTTGTGCGTTCAGACATGCTCTTCTGCATACCTCGGTTGTAACGAGTGGTTATTTGAGTTACTGTTGCCTTTCTATCAGCTGGAACCAGTCTGGCCATTCTCTTCTGACCTCTGGCATCAACAAGGCATTTGAGCCCACAGAACTGCCGCTCACTGGATATTTTCTCTTTTTCGGACCATTCTTTGTAAATCCTAGAGAAGGTTGTGCGTGAAAGTCCCAGTAGATCAGCAGTTTCTGAAATACTCAGACCAGCACCAATAACCACACCACGTTCAAAGTCACTTAAATCACCTTTCTTCCCCATTCTGATGCAGCACATTGCCTTTAGTTGCTGCCATGTGATTGGCTGATTAGAAATTTGCATGAACAAGAAGTTGGACAGGTGTACCTAATAAAGTGGTTAGAAAGAATGAGTGTATTATTAAGAACTGTCTTAATGTATTCATATGAAGCTGAATATGAGCTGAAAAATGGCTATGCTTCACTGCACTCCCCAGCAGTATTCAGCACACTGGTTTAACTCTCCCTTCAGCTGTAGTCACTGCGTGGTTGAAGTGTTGTGCTACAGTATGAAACCCATTCATTTCAATGGCTTGGGCTGTGCGAAGACAGTTTGTTGCTGCACTGACCAAAGCGCGGAGTGCAGTCAACGTAGCTCAACGTAGCAAAATAGCTCAATATTCTACTGATGTACATGTTTACTTATCTGTGCATGAACTGCACATGCTTATAGGAAAAAACAATATCTGCTAAATAATGCACAGACAGGATATTACTATGTAGTATAGTTGTTCCTGCTGCTGGCACTAGAACTACTGTTATATCATGGCAAGTTAGATTTTGATGAGTTAGATTTTAAAAAGTCTTAGTAAAGTGCTTTATATTATTTAATAAAACCAATAATTATTACAAAGGTTTTATGGTGTCAGTTTTTGGCCAAGTGCATCCAGAATCTATGTTTTGGTGCTTTCCTAAAAAATAAAGGTTGTATTGCATAATTTATTTGCCCCATTAGAAATGTGAAACCTTTTTTAAGCCATTTCTAAAGGTGAAGCGCTGAGACTTTGAAAATGTGAACTTCGAACATTTGTGAATTGTGAACAGTGTGAACTTGTTCGACTCTAAATGAGTCCACAGGAGTTTTCTATTCATATATCTATTCCACTGGAGATGAGGGTGCCAAAAGTTCTGTGCATAGGCTGTGCATAGTGGTGTCATTGCCATAGAAGTGTCATTGCCAGTGTCATTGCAGTATTCTAAATCAATGATAATTGTGGCATATGATTTAAAGTGCCAACAAAGAACAAAGTGTGAGACAGTGAATTGCTTTAAAAGCACATTCTACATCTATACATCACCAAATGTACAGATGCCAGACATATTCTTGTTCTTCTGTATCCCTCTAACTACCCTAATAAACACATTCACAATTTGGTCAGAACTGCATTTATATGATTAAGGTGTTGGCATTCCAGTATATTTCGATAAAATTCAGCACCTATGTTAATACGATTATGCTTTGCTGCGATTATGAGCTTAACAACATTATTTAGATCAAAGAAGAGCATTAACATGTAGTCTAGTTGACTTATAGCATTGCCAAAAGCTCATCATAATCTCTTTAAGAGGATGCAGGTAAACTCAAAACTGAATGACTTGTTTGCCAACAAAGTTTCATGTGATGTAACAGGCAAGCATTCATTTGCATACATTTAGAGCATAGGCTCCGCCCCCTGACATTCAGGCCATGTTCACTTTTGTGCCTTTTTGTCTGGAAAGGTCTGTGGGTGGGTGTTGGCTTTCTCTTATCTGTAATACCGCAAAAGGTAGTGCAATTTTCATAAGTCACAAAAAATAGAAACCTTATTAAAAGTAACAGAAGAACTTTATTATATTAGATACTTAATTTTTTTTGATCGGCTCTTATTAGGCCTAGACACTTCATTCTGTATTTCAGTTTTCAAGTGGAAATGAAGCACTCAGCCAAGTTTACATTATTTTGTAAACTGGTTTCCACTTTAATGAAAATATATTAAACAAACTCGACTAATTCAGAATAAAACGGCATGTTTTACTATAGTTTTTAGAAGTAAAGGACTGAACACGGAGACTGGACAGTCTAATTTAACACAATGCGTGAAGTTCTGGGCGTGGATCGCAGAGCTGATGCAAATACAAGCATCAAAGTTGTGTCTAATACATACAAAAATATTTATACGTTTTCTATTTTTCTTTTTTAATACCTTTCGTGTGATGCACTTTGGTCCGCTCTCACGCTGGTGCAGCGCTGCCTGACGAGGGGATTTCCATTCAGACTAATGCAACAATTTTAATGATACATGACTTCACGCTTTACATTTTACGTCACGTCTTTATGGATTATGTCAACACATATTCTCTTTTTAAGTCGATCATCTTGATCATGTATGAAGGTATGAAGATCATCAACATGTATGAAGGATGTAAAACCTGCCATGTGAAAAACCGAGCCGATCTTAGCTGGATTTGAATACATTGGTGAAGTTTTTTTTTTTATTACGTCAGCGCCGGACCTTGTTGAAACCCAGACAGGCAATCAGGCAGATTAATACAGATAGTGGACCAAAGCACATCAAATGATAGGTAAATAAAAGGGGGAAAAAGAAAAATTGAATTATATATATATATATATATATATATATATATATATATATATATATATATATATATATATATATATATAAGCTAATGCACATTAGCTTGGGCAACCTGAAAAAAAATGCCACTTTTGTTTGATTTCAATGTTGAGAAACGAAACTTATGAGCCAGTTGTTTAATTTATATTGGTGATTCCAAGTATGTAATGTAATTGAGGCTTGGCAAGCACTTTTTGGAGATGTTGATTTTTTTCCCCATTCAAACAGATTGCCCGAGCTCATGCCTGAGAGGTGTTTCAAAGATGGCTGCCGAGTGAAATGACTTGCCTTAAAGGGACTTTGAATGTGAACACCATGTCAAAAGCTCAATTAGAATCACTACTCTATATACTACATTTTCTCTAGATTTTTACTAAATATTACTGTGTCTTATGTGCAGCACTTTGGTCAGCCTAGTGGCTGTTTTTATATGTGCTTTATAAATAAATGAACTTGAACTTGAACTTTAACTACTGCTGTCTACAGTGACACACTAAGGGCAACCCAGATCCAAGTCCAGTTGCAGACACTCTCCATGTGCTGTAGTCATAGAGGACTTTCACTGTGATGTGTCCTCTTTAAACTACTTCTCTCTTGTCATGTTTAGTCCCAATTATACCAATTATTATTTGTTTATAGGTTTATTTTTTGCATTTAGCTTCACATAAATCTAAATGAGCACTCAGCAGAGCATTTTTCTTTTTGTAGAAGGAAAAAAAAAACTAAATTAAAAGATTTATTTGCAAGCTTATATTTCTAAAGCAAATCCATGTATATTTCTTGTGCGTGTCAGTGTTAATCTTCTGTCATCCTGTAATGTGCTTTGAGAATATAAAAAGTAGCCTGTCTGTTTTTTTTTTTTTTGTGTGGTTCGCTGTCACATAAATTTATCCGGTGGTTTTTAACCTCCCTCATGAATTCAAGTGAAACATTCCCATTCTTATTATGTTACCTAAATATATTTCTCTTATTTTTTTAGTCGCCTCAGTGAACTCCAATCTCCTCCTTTTATGATCTTTTATCCTGATGTGATATTTATTTTTTCTTAACACTGTGTGCTGTAGTATGGGTCATTATTCTACTGACATCAACAACGTCACAGTGGTTCACTATTTAGAATCAGGCATGACCAGTGTTGGGCATGTTCCTTTAAAAGAGTAATTAGTTATAGTTACTAGTTTCTTCTCACAAATATTAGCTATTGTGTTTCTTAAAATTATTTTGTCAAATGACTATAAAATAAAAATAAAACATTGTACACTAATCTACACTAGTTTAATGTTGTTGTGGGACAATGTGAGAGACGACCATCAAATTTAACATACAGTGCATCCGGGAAAGTATTCATAGCGCTTCACTTTTTCCACATTCTTTTGTTACAGCCTTATTCCAAAATGGATTAAATTCATTTATTTCCTCCAAATTCTACACACAATACCCCATAATGACAATGTGAAAAAAGATTTTTTGAAATTGTTGCAAATTTATTAAAAATAAAAAACCTGAAAAATCACATCTACAGTAAATAAGTATTCACAGCATCGAAGCTGAGTGATCGATGGAGAAGGGCCTTAGTCAGGGAGGTGATCAATAACCCGATGGTCACTCTGTCTGATCTCCAGCGTTCTTTTGTGTAGAGAGGAGAACTTTACTGAAGGACAACCATCTGTGCAGCAATCCACCAATCAGGTCTGTATGGTAGAGTGGCCAGACTGAAGCCACTCCCCGCCTGGAATTTGCCAAAGGGCATCTGAAGGACTCTCAGACCATCAGAAACAAAATTCTCTGGTCTTATGAGACTAAAATTTAACTCTTTGGAGTGAATGCCAGGCGTTACCTTTGGAGGCCAAAATATCAATGAAGTGGCTTTACAACAACTCGGTGAATGTCCTTGAGTGGCCCATCCAGAACCCAGACCTAAATTCTATTGAACATCTCTGGAGAGTTCTGAAAATGGCTGTACATCGTCGCTTTCCATCCAACCTGATTGAGCTTGAGAGGTACTGCAAAGAGGAATGGGCAAAAATGTGCCAAGCTTGTGGCGTCATAATTAAAAAGACTTGTGGCTGTAATTTTTGCCAAAGGTACATCAACAAATTATTGAGCAAAGGCTGTGAATACTTATGTACATGTGATTTTTCAGCTTTTTTTATTTTTGAGACATTTGCAACAATTTAAAAAAAAAATATTTCTTCACATAGTGATTATGGGGTATTGTGTGTAGAATTTTACGGAAATAAATGACTTTAATCCATTTCAGAATAAGGCTGTAACATAAAAAAAAGTGAAAAAGTGAAGCATTATGAATACTTTTTGGAAGCACTGTACCATTATAAATTATATCATTACTATAGTTGCTCAATAAAACACAATAGATGTTTTAGACCTTTAAGGGAAAAGTAGTGTTTATATTTCCAGTTTGCAAAAGCTACCTTTGAACTTGTTGGATTTGCCATCATTCTTACTTCTGGTCGTTGGTGTGGGCATGTGCTTGTGTGTGAACAACAGCACTACTTTGCCTCTAATTGGCAAACTACAATGTACAATGCTACAATGCACCTATTTTACCACTTTTACAAGATGTAAGATAAGCCTTTGGTGTGTCCAGAATGTGTTTGTAAAGTTTCAGCTCAAAATACCCATTAGATTATGTATTATATCCTCCAGAATCTGTCCACTTTGTTGTCTGAATACGTTGTAGCTGTTTTTGTAGTCTGTGGCTTTAAATGCAAATGAGCTGCTTCTCCCCGCCCACCGTTTCCACATGCCTGTCTGCTTCTCATCATGCATTATGTCAAATAAACAGCAGTCAGTGACAGACTCGGATGAAGCTAAAATACAGCTCATTAATAAAAAATGTCAAGTAAGTTTGTTTGATGTATTTGTGGTGGAGTTTATTTAAGCCTTTCTGAAATAATGAGTCTTACACAAATACTGTTTGCAGCACCCAAACACACACACACACACACACACACACACACACACACACACACACACACACACACACACACACACACACACACATAATAGCGTTTACTGACACCATGCGGCTGTCTGATTAAAGCGGTTAATAATTACATAGCGATTTTGCTGTTTTTATGACAAACATGCTCTGTTTTAAAAACATTTTAAACTTTAAAATCACAGAGAGTTGTAACAGATATTTGAATCCCGGTTTATTTTAGTAAAAATTTCTGTGGACATGTGTATACATGTTATTATGGAGACATGGTGCCTGTCAATCAATCGGTGGGCAGAGAAACCTGCACTCTTACATCACATTGCGGTGGGCCTCAAAATCACTGAGATTTGGGTCCTATTTTAATGTCAGGAAATTAAAAAAAAAGACTTGTTGAGTTTATATCACTCCATCCACAGAGCACACATTATTAATTATAATTCAGAATTAATTATAAAATACTTCTCACTTCTAAAGCCATCCACAATCTTGCTCCTCCATACCTTACTAATCTTGTTCATATTGCCACACATTCTCGAAATCTCAGGTTTTCTTCTTCCATTCACCTCACTGTTCCCTCTGTCTGCTTTGTCACCATAGGGAGCAGATCCTTCAGCCACTCTGCTCCTCAGCTTTGCAATTCACTTCCTCCTGATCTCTGTAATTTAGACTCTCTTTCACAATTTAAATCCAAACTCAAAACACATCTGTTTAGAACAGCTTATTCTCTTTAACCTGACTGCATTTTTAAAATTTGTATTGTATTCTATTGACTTTTATTGTGTTTTTATTTGAACTGATTGTTGTACGGTGACCTTAAGTGTCAAGAAAGGCACCTTTAAATAAAATGCATTATTATTATTATTATTATCATTATTATTATTATTATTACACATACACACAGTTCTGTCCAAACAGCTTACGAAAGTTAATTTTCATCATAATGTTCTCAGTTATAGCAACACACATTTTATTGTCAGTAATGGCAAAGGCATTGTAATGGGGAAAACAGTAACTCATTTGATTACTTGTTACTGAATAAAGTATCGCCGTTAGTATTTTAGTTAGTATTGCCTCCTTAATTTATAGCACCATTTATTTCCATCCCTGGACATGACTTGTGCTGTCTTTTAAACTTTTTACAGTAAAAGCAAGTAAAGTAGTAATAAGGTCAGTAAATGATTACAGAAGTCATTCAGTTATTGATGCATTTTGTAAATATAAAGTCAGTGTTTATACAGTTTTATACAGATATTTAAAAAAATAGGATACCCCTTGAAATTCTCATCTTCTCTGGATTTACTGAATTTGTGTTGAGTAAAATATTTAAATTAGTTTTATTATTTAATGGCCCGTTTCCACTGAGTGGTACGGTACTGTATGGTTCGGTATGCTTTTATGGCCGTTTCCACTGTCAAAAGGTACCTAAAAGCTAACCATACCGTGCCACTTTTTGGGTACCCTTTGCAAAAGATTCTACCCTGTGCCCTGAGTCAGTCTAAACCCAGAGCAGTTTCACTTTCTCGCTTGTGCATCTGCGTATATTTGAAATCACCAACTTGTATTATTTAAGTGCTTCTGTTATCCGATCCTGTCAGAAACGAATAAACGCGAGAGTGACGTGAGACAAAACAAAGGAGAAGCCGGAAAAATTCGCAAAATTATTTTTTTTTTAGCAAACATGAACAAACTGAAAATCTTTAACTATTATCATCACCTTTTGGACTATTATGAACTTGGAGTGATGGGATTACTTTCTAACAGAGGTTACATGTGCTGGTGAAGATTAAAGATACAGATGAGAGGTTTGCACTGACTGGCCTATATGTTGCGGAGACTATAAGGGTCTGTTTGTGTTCATATATGTTGTATTTATTTATTTATTTTGTGTAATCCCAGATGTTACAGTTGGCTATTTCGCATCATTCATCTGCAGTTCAGATCATGTTCATAGAAAGGTTAGTAATGAACATTTATACACAAGTATTTATGTGTTTAAAGCATCTGTTTTGGGAGAAGTGAACGACCCCTACAGCTTTACTGTAGACATTTTCTCGAGCGAGAATGACGTTGACTGAAATATCATTATTTAGAGCTTTTACTTCCAGAAAATGGCAGTTAATTATTGGTGAGTTTACCAAATAGTAAATACAAACATGGCTGAAAACATGGCATGTTTTTATTTATTTATTTAAATTTTTTTACAAAACTAATGCTTAATATGATGCTAAAGTGTTTTTTTAATCTGAAAGAAAAACACTACAAATCTAACTATAATATGAAGTGGTCTAGCTTTTTTTTTATGTAGCTGTATGTACACAACATCTATGGATTAATTAGTTAATTAAGTTAATAAGCAATGAAAATGATTTTGCTTGACACCTAAAATTGTTTAAGCAGCTGTGAAGAGGATGCGATGTCGAGTGTTGAATATTTTTTGGGACAGTCTGTCAGTCTAAGCCTGTACATGTACATACCGCTAACGGTGAAATGCTGCCTTGTTAATTAACCCAGTCCTGGCACTGTTCACGTCAGAAGATAATTGCCTTGGTTCCCCAGAGTTTCGTTGGTTTGTTCCAATTAACAGGTCAAGAACAGGTTCAAACAGCATCCAATTAAGCCTGAAGGGTTCAGTGGCCTATACTTCACTCTGGTGAAGCGGAAACATGGGACAGTTATCACATTTGCGTAATGGGACTGTAGAATGATGTGAAAGAGCAGAGGCTTGCAGTAGTACATTTTGCAGTAGTTTTGGTAGATATTTTGACTTTTCATGCAGCAAGAAATTGTCATATTATATTTCAAAATGTACATGTCATTTTGTGTAATCGTTTTTAAAAAGGTGTTAAAATTGTGAATGACTTGTAACCGAGATTAGTTACAGGATGAAAGTTGCATCCTTTACTGGCATACCTAAAATATTTAAGTTTAATAAAAAAGGGAACTTTAAGAAGATTGATCACAATTAAGTTCAAAGATAAAATAGTTTTAGTTGGTTCAATTTTTAATGGTAAACATTTATTAAATAATTGTATTTTGTTAAAAAAGAAACAATTGGTTAATTGGTTAATTCACTAAATTGGTTAATTCACTATTAAAACGTAAATTTTACTTTTAAAGAAGAGACACCTCCAAGCTAGGCTGAAGTTTGCCAGGGACAACCTAGAGAAAAATAATGAATACAGGAAACGTATTCATTGTTCGGATGAGAAGAAACTAGAGCTCTTTGGCCATAGAGATGTTGCCTATGTTTGAAAGAAGAAGGGAGAGGCGTTTAATGCAAAGAACACCATTCACACAGTGAAACATGGTAGTGGGAGTATAATGCTATGGAGATGTTTCAATGCATTTGGAATTAGGAATCTCATCAGGGTCAAAGAAAAAATGAAAAAAGGAAAACTACCAGAAGATTTTGAAAAGCAACCTTAGACAGTCTGCGACAAAACGTGATTTGTGTCGAAGTTTTGTATTCCAGCATGATATTGACCCAAAGCATCTTCTGGTGAAGAACTACCTCCAACAGACCAAAGTGAAAGTCCTTGACTGGTCTGCACAAAGCCCAGACCTGAATCCAATAGAAAATCTGTGGGGCACACTAAAGTCTAGAGTTTATGCTAGAAGACCAACAAATCTGAAAGAGCTTGAGAGATTTGCTGAGGAAGAATGGGCTAACACTCCTCAGGAGACATGCTTGAAATTTGTTGAGAGCTACAATAAACTACTGTGGCTGTTATCAAGCAAAAGGCATACACTATTCACTATTAACATCAGAGAGCTAATAATTTTGACCTCCAAGCTTATTTTATTTTTGATTATAATTGTGGCTTTTGTTTGTATAACAAACACTCCAAGCTTCCTGAATAAACTGTTATGTTTAAAAATGATGCGTTGAAACAAATCTTTAATCCACTTGGGTGTTATATAAAAAATAATGAAATATAATTTGTGTTTATACAGTTTAAGTCAGAATTATTAGCCCCCATAAATTATTTGAATCAGCTCCTCTGATTATGTTCATAAGTCTCATTTTAAATGTAATGAAAAGGTTATTAGCTAGTAAATAAAATAACATTTTTTCAAAAATATAGATAGGTAGACTTTCTTTTGCGTCAAAACCAACTAAATCCACTTGTGCTTTTTTTGCAAAAACCTTTAAATCCACCTATAGGGACAAGACATTGTAATTAATTTTTAAAAAATCACTAAAGATGCAATTAGAAAATTTTTGTCAAACATAAAACTCATAACACAAAACATCTAAAATTAATACATAAATCTGTCAGGTAAGTGGCGTTCACTAGGCTGTGGTGACCCCTTTTAAACCAGGGAATAAGCAGAAGGGAAATGAATTAATGAAATTTGTCAAGTAAGTGCATTAATCAATAACATTAAAACTGACATTAATCAAATTCTAAATAAATATTTATCTAAATAAAATCTTGTCATTTCTGATATTTGGGATTTTGATTTAATGCAAGTAGAGCAATGTAAACATCGCAAACTAAGCTTGTTAGATTCAAATAATGTAGTAGTGTTAAAACATTGTGGAACATCATTATCTGTGCATTGTCCATCAATGTAAAAAGCTTATCAGACGTATATGTAGCATGAAGTAATATAAATAATGTATAGTTTTACACATTATATTTTTCTTTTATAAAATTACTTACATTAGCAAATAAAGCACAGGGTAGGCCTACTGGGAAAAAATAGGATGTCTCTCTCAGACACTTTTAGAAGCTGTCATTCATTCATACATTCTCTCTAACCATACTCACGTTCTTGGTCTCTTTTTCGTCTCTTGTTTAGCCTCATAACATCCACGTGGGATAAAAGAACAGCATCTTAACTTTGTCATTCGTGAAATGGAGTTGCTGTTTAATGTATAGTAAATCGGACTCATTGAAAGTAGCGTCGCTGCGCAAAAACACATATGGATGAGTGCTACACTTCCGACTACAGTGGGTTTTCTTTTTAATGCACCGAGTTTAGGGGTAAGGGACATTTTCATTTGCCATTCACTGACAGTCGGACAGGTTTATGCAGTTCATCAAACTCCATCTTTTAAAAATTAAAGTCGGAAGCGGAATAAAACGCTCTCCTCATAAAAGCCGGCGTATCAGCGTGTATATGTGTGTGTATAAATATATATATATATATAAATGTATATATATATATATATATATATATATATATATATATATATATATGTATGTATGTATGTATGTATGTATGTATGTATGTATGTATGTATGTATGTATGTATGTATGTATGTATGTATGTATGTATGTATGTATGTATGTATGTATGTATGTATGTATATATGTATGTATATATGTATGTATATATGTATGTATGTATGTATGTATATATGTATGTATATATGTATGTATATATGTATGTATATATGTATATATATGTACATTGCAGAAAGCACATTTATAAAAGTGCTGCTGACTAGAAATTCTTACCAGATATCAGTAACAACCTAAGTAATCAAAGAAAACATATACTGAACTACTGGAATGTATTTCATACTTTTTGAAGGCTTTTTTGATAATAACGCCTTAAAGATGCCTCTTCTATGAAGTATAAAGTATCGCATGCAAAGGTAGAAGACTGTATATTTTCTTTATGCACCAGTGGTCAGGGAGTATTTTAGTTTTGTTTCGCCAGTGATTAAATGCATCTATTAAATGGCACTTAAGCTTGGGAAGCACTATTCCCCCTTTTTTGGTTGGGAGGGAGACCAAAATGTTGTGCTATGCAAAAAGTAATGTAACTTAAAGACTTAATACCTTTTAAAGTTAAAAGTTAAATCCTTTTTGTTCAAAAAAGAAGTTTTATCTAAAATGCAAAAGTCTTTCTAGAAGTTTTGTACTGCCGGCTGACCTTTATTGTGTTTATAGGTGTGTTCAGCTTGAGCTTTCACACCAGTCAGACTGATTCACTGCAGAAACTGCTTACTGCTAATGTGACCAGGTGCTTTTATAAACATACTTTATAATCTATGAACATATTAGTCAGTGTAAAACTAGCTAAAATGTGTAAAAACTACTCTTTATTATTCATTTTCATAGAAAACAGTATGATTGCAACTGCAATCAAATCATCTGATAAATGTAATTGCACTTGACTCAGAAGCCCTCAAAACGGAAATTGGACTGTGCAGCTCAAGCATCATTTCTTGAATGAAATCTACTTACAAAAACTCTGAATAAAATTCATGTATTCGGAATGTATGTATGTTAAAATGCAAAAAAAGAGAAAGATGAAAGTAACAAATACAATGGAGGCACCATTTTGTTGCTGTGGCTCACAGCAAAGCAGACTAGAGATACCATCTGTGCTTTCCGTCAAGCGTGGCCAAGAGCTGCGCTATTAGTCCAGCTAAAGCTTCACTGTGGCGTTTTATTCAATTTAAACGTAGGATAAAGCTCCTTATCAGGATAATGGGAATGATTTTCAGGTTAGCTGTTAACAAAGGATAATTCTGTGATCTGGAGATCTGTGCATGTGACCTATAATGGCTGGAACATTAATTGATTTATATCTTGCTCAATACCATTGCAGTAGGCTTGGTTTCCTACTAAACAATGAAAAAAAGAAAAGAAAAATCCAAATGTTAACACTGTTTAATACAGCAGCAGCTAAAGGTCAAGAGACTTGCTTTAAAAACATACCCTAGAGGTTTGTTTAACTCTGCCTGGACATGCGCTATAGGTGAACTGGAGGAACTAAATTGGCTGTAGCTTATGAGTTTGTGTGTGAATGTGAGATGTATATGGGTGTTTACCAGTAATGAGTTGCAGCTGGAAGGGCATCCGCTGTGTCAAACATATGCCGGAATAGTTGGTGGTTCATTCCGCTGTGGATAAGGGACTAAGCCGAAGGAAAATTAATTAATCCTCATGAAAGATGATCTACACTTAATATTTTAATGATTTTGTGGTCCAGGGTGACATACAGTTCGGTAACGTCATTGACATTGAACACAACATAATTTTTATCAAAGTTTAAAAAGTCTTGTAGTTACACCAAGTAAAATTAGGGTTTTTCCAATGAGCATTTCATTGAGTACATATAAAGGGTTAAGCCATGTGATCATTGTGTAGTGGTTCATCTTTGATTGTAGAGCTTCTGTAGCCTTAAAAAAGCTAACTAATCAGTACTCAAACACTGGTTAGTCTCACATTCAATGCAGTTTGTATAGTGTTTGCAGACCACTTTGATTATCGCCTGCCTGGCTCTCTCATTAGGCTAGATATAAGTTAGTCTTATCTATAATGCTGACTGTGGCCTCTGCAATAAAGCTTAACTGCCGAAGAACCTTTCCAACACTGCAGTTACAAATAGCTTTAAGCAGATTTTAGTTGAAAATCATTTCAAATTGTGACAATCTTAATGGCTTGGTCAGAGTCGAAGGGATAGAATGATTCATTTCAAATTGATGATTCATTTAGAACCTTCAAATCATTTTGAAATCAGATTAAAGCCTGGTTTATACTTCTGCATCAAGTGATCGACGTGACCCACGGCTCATGCCTTGCGTGTTGCCATGCATTTATACTTCTGCGTGCTATTTGTGTTGCTCTGCAATAACACTTCCATAACTCTAGTTGTAAGCAGTTTTTTATGTTCCTCTGTGTCGTGTTTCTTCGCTGGTGTTTTGTTTTTTCTGAACGCTACCTTAATGTACAAGTAGCCGAATCTGACCAATCATAGAGCTTTCGCTACGTGTAGTTGCACCATGTAGTTACATTTTTTGAGAGGTGCGCCTCGGCCATGGCGAGAGGTATGCAACCGCGTGAAGGCTGTGCCGGAGCAAGCGCTTGACGCAGAAGTATAAATCAGCCTTAATTCAGAAATGAAAAACAACACAAATAAAATAGATTTTTTTCTTTTTGGTACAAAATATAAAAACAAAAACCAAGACAATTGTTGTACTTAAGATGTAACTTACTTAACATTGTCGTTTTTTTTTTATTCTCTTGAACTCTTTCATAAAATTATCATCATGTTAGCATTCATGCTACTGTTATGATATTTGACTAAACTACATTACTTAATGTAATATCTTAAAAATGCTAAACAATAACAACAATAAAAAACATTCAGGGACTATTTCTTTTATAATTTTCATTCATTTTGTTTAGTAATTAATGAATTGTTTGGTTATTCTGCTCTACTGAATAAATGCATATGGTGTTATGGATGTTTTGGTCACGAGCGCGCATGTCCATTGGAAATAACAGACTTAGACTTTACTTAGAAAAAAAATGCGTGGGAGAAAAAAAACAGTGATAGGAAAATACATATTTTTTAATTTTTGCATTCGCAAAGATGTTTTGCGTTATCTCGCAAAACTTTTTTTCCACAAACACTTCCTGTTCACTTCATACATGTCAGCCCTCCCGTTTTTGCCGGGATTCTCCTGTATTTTACCATTCTCTATCATCATATTAAGTATTTTCCTATATTTCTTGTGTATTTTCAAAGCACGCTGAAATAAATATAAAAATGTCTGCATTCACTTTCTTTCCATTAAAGCTGTGCGTCGATCATTGCCCTTCTTATGCAACCCATGAATTAGCGAATGCATGTATACGGACACACTCCATATGATAAACTGATCCCAGATCAGCTTCTGTACACGCCATGAACAGGAAGTGTTTGTGAAAAAACTATTTTGCGAGATAACGCAAAACATCTTTGCGAGGGAACGCAAAAACTCATATCTTAAAACTTATTTTCCTATCACTGTTTTTTTTTCTTCCACGCATTTTGTTTCCCACCATCACATCCGTTCCAGGTCTCTGCAGTTTCTTACTCATTTTGCTGGTGCTCAAGTGACCGAGAACGGTGATTTTTCAAAATAAAAGATCGTTCAGACTCAGATTACAAATAAAATGGAAATAATTAATGATTTCTTGTGCGGCCCGGTACCAATTGATCTACAGACCAGTACTGGAGTTCCGCAGCCCAGTGGTTGAGAACCACTGGTCTAATCCATATCCAGAAAAACACCCTCTTTCACTTCTAAGTTACAGAGGGTGTAATTCACGATTTGTGTGAGCCATGGATATCCCTGCATCTCAATGTGCACATCCACCTTTCTGATCTAAATAGTTTATAAAAGTTTTAATATTCAATCATTTAGAGTGGAAAGTATACACATTAATGCGCCGGCACTGTTATGTTATCAAGCATCCTTCACTTACAGCCAACAATAATACATGTTTCTGGCACAAGCATCTTGTTGTCATGTTTCATTTACATTTTTACTGGTTTTCTTCAACAAAACTAGCATGAGCCTAGTATTTAGTGCAAGTTGATGCTACTTTGCCTTATGGTCAGTGTAGTAAGGGACTGTATTATAATCAGTAACGTTACTTGTTGAGCATATAAATCAAAATCTGGCCTATGAAATGTTATGCCTTTATGCTTTATTTTATTTGTTCGATCGTTACTACACCTATACGCAGCGCAAAAGTCCAGCATATTCAGATTGGCTTTAGTCTTGATTTAGTGCGGTTGAATGACTTTTGTCTTGGGAGCACTGTACCAATATGTCGGCGGTATTGATGCATGTACAGGGCCTGTATGTGCTATCTAATGTATAAATATCTATGGCTATTGAGCTGGTCTAAGGCGGTTCATTGCTAGTCATGTCCTGGTTTTTGCTGGATCTTTTGCTGGGCTTATGCTGGTCCTAAGATGGTCTTAAAACAGTAAAAAACAGCTCATGACAAGCAAGAACAAACCAGCTTAAACCAGCTCATGACCAGCAAGAACTCATTGCCATCTGTCAACCTATAAGCAGCATATAAGCTTAATAAAACAGTCAATGTTTTTGGAGTTTCAGTACGTGTTTTTGTTGCAAAGTGAGAGACACACTGAATACTATCAGTTTGCACATTGTTAAAACAATTATGATATTATCATAGATTATTAATATCAAACAAACCTTTTTCGGTCCCATGCATTGTATCTCTGTGTTAAAGAATGTTCATACAGAAAGTCAGGTTCAGAATGACATGGACTTGATTAAATTATGAAAGCATTTAAACTTTAAATTGTTGCCAGGATTTATTTGTTTACTAATTTGAGTTTTGTTCAACTGGGATTGCTTCTGACAGAATGGGAGCATCTGATAACATCTCCAGAGGCAGAAGCACCTTTATGGAGGAGCTTGTGGAAACGTCAGAAATTTTGTCTTGTGCCACATCCCGTTCCCTGGTCATCCTGGATGAGTTGGGTCGAGGCACCAGCACTCACGACGGCATTGCCATCGCCTATGCCACGCTGGAGTTCTTCATCAGAGAGGTTAGAAAGACTTGTTTGGCACCAACACCTGAAGTGTAAAACTTCAATTGTGGCATTTTCATGACAGATTATTAGTATTAAATAGGTCCATCCTCAATTACTTGTATTACAGTACTATTAGAGTGATATTCCTTGTGCTTCAGCGTGTGATTAGATGCTACATAGTCAACTGTGAGTTTAGTAAGTTTTTAGTTCCCAGGTCACTCCTATATCCTTAAGTCGATAGGTCACATAAAAAGGAAAATTCTGTCATTTACCCACTCTTCAACCTGTTTGTTTTTGTTCTGTTAAACACAAAATAAGTTTTTTTGAAAAGTGAAAACTGTAACTATTGATTTCTGATTATGAAAATCAAGGGTTACAGTGTTTCTAACATGTTTAAAAATCTCTACTTTTGTGTTCAACAGAAAAAGGAAACTCATAAAGGTATGAATCCACTTGAGGGGGATAGTATGTTTTCATTTTTGGATGAATTTAACCCAGTGTTTCATGGGAGGTCAAGCCCAACAATCTGCTGATATTTTGCTGGTTTGAGAATATCAGCATCAGTGTTACTTATGTTTTGAGTCAGAGCTTGTCAGTATATAGAGGACATTTGGTTTATGTATCTTAAATCAGTGCACACTGTAGGATTTATAATACAGATGCCTATTCGACTATATGAATGTATTCTCAGCTATAAGTTTAACAAGACAAACTCAGTTTATTAATTAATGCCAGACTTGTATGGACGTACACAAAAAATGCACAGAGAAAAGTCTGGGAAATTTGTTACATCTTTTTTTTTATATGAAATTTAGAAATCATGGATTTGAATAAAAAATGTGCAATCATTACAGTTAGACACAATTAGAATATGTCACAGTTCAAGGTGCCATAGAGTCTGATAACATGTTGAGCTCTGATAACAGAGTTTCTGAGTTGTGGATGAAATCTAGGCTGATTTATAATTATAACCGTCACTAATTGTGACATAAGGTTCTGTACTCTTATTGCTTCTTGATTTGACATTCATTGTAGGACAAGCCACACTGTGTTTTGAGACACTGGCAGAATTTCATCAGAATGCTGTACAAATCACCAGATTTTGTCCTATGATGAAAGAAATCTTTTAAGATATGCAAAACCTGAATCCTTTTCATGTGGGCAAAAGCCTGACTTTTTAAGTAGCAGAGACTACTTACAATTAATGCTCATGTGTTTGAGTAAAGCATTAATCATTATTTCATTACGCAGATTACACTCAAAAACATATTTTTGCTTCTTGTTCAAACTACTTATTTAAAGTAAGTTGAGATCACAGTTCTTGAGGTTTTTTGAGAACAGCTTAATTTTTTTAAGTTCAATCCACTTAAATCTGTTAAGTCAACTTAATAAATTTTTGTTGGGACAACATGAATTGAGAAATTGTGTGGAACTCTGCAATTTTTACAGTGTACTGATGATATTTCTTTCACATTTTAAATTAAAATGTTGTCATTTAGATTCTCTGGAGGACCACCAGCACTGCATGTTTTGGATGTCTCCTTTGTCTGTCACATCCATTACAACTCTTTCAGTCTTTGCTAATGTGCTGATGATCTGAATCTGGTGTTTTTCGTTAAGGAGACATAGAAAATATGCAGAGCTGGTGGTCCTCCAGGAACATGGTTGAGAAACACTGATTTGGAGCATTTGTTCTTGCATAAAATTTAGTTTATCTTTATTTTTTCTTCATTCTTTCTTTTTCATTTTGGGTTTATATTCAGAATTGTTTTTTAAATGTAGCTGCGACTCTCACTGATAGGACATTAAAAGGAAGGTGTCAATACCTTAATATTTAGTGGATACTTTGAAACTCCAGTGTGCATTAGTAAATTGCAGATATGAAAGGTTGCTTACAGTCACAAGAGAACTTCCACAGTATATGATAAAATATTTACCATCAGTTCATGAAGGTTTTTTCTTTCTCTACTCCCGAAAAACTCACATGACTGGAATCACAAGATCCAAAATGACACCTACAGTAGTTAAAAGTGTGAACATCATTAAACATTCACAGTTTTAATAACAGTTCTGTGGCACCTGGCAGCATTTGAAAATATGACGCGCAATATGTCACAGTAGGTGCAATTCTGAAAGTAATTAAAAACTGTTTTTCTTCCAACTGCTACGAGGTCAAAAAATCTGTTACTGAGTGGCGAGACTTAATGGTTTATACTCTAAAGCAAAGCAAACCATCTGGGGAAACGTCGGACTCAGGGGTGCTTAAACCCCCCAGACACATAAAAAAATATCTCATACCAGTCCATCCATTGGGACACGGTTCAAATAGAGTCTCCCTGCTTATCTCCTGTGGGACACGCTTGTTTAAAGCTGCTGTGTGTCGTTTTAGTTGTTCTCTTGAAGTTAACCATTGGTAGACTGTGTATTTTTTGTTGATTTTTCTGTATTTTTGAATATCAAATACAGTATTGATTGATTAAATGAAAGCTAAGAGTCTGTTTGGAAAGTAAAGTGAGAAGAAACCTGCATTTGAAAACAATTCTGTATTAAGTAGTTTTTAGGTAGAACATTAGGTAGTCCATTTTTTAATTAGTTATTTTGGTTACTACAATAATCTTAATCTTTGTTAACATTAATAAAAAGCATTAGTGTTCATTCATTTTTGTTTATTTTAGCTTAGGTGAATATGAACTGATACAGCTTGATTAATAAGGGCTATTTGGGTTTTCTGTTTTGTTTATTTTAATTTTATTTTTTATTTGTATTTTTTTTTAAATTTACAGCCAGCATTTTTAATAATTTTCTCCTAAATTTGACACCCCTTGGGATATTCTCTGCTAAGAATATATGACAGTATTATATATCAAAATAAAGAAGGCCTCTGCTTTTAAAGAAAAAGAGCTTTTAATTCTATCTTTGTGTCCATGTTCTGTCTTCTATTGAATGCATTGAAAAATGCATTTTTTCTAATACACACACACACACACACACACACACACACACACACACACACACACACAAACATTTTTTGTATTTGTGTGCTTCTTTTTTATGCTTGTTTGTGGTTTACATCCACACGTGAACACATCAGACAAACAAACACACACGTGTGTGTGTGCGCGTGCGTGCGTGCGTGTGTGTGTGCGCATGCATGTGCCTGAGTGTGTTTTTGTGTGTTCATGTTTATAAAGCACACAAATACACATGTATCCTATTCAATCCCAGGAGACCTATAAATCAGGTGGTCTTTGATCGTTGGTTTGACATGTTCACAGACAGCCGCTTAGTGCCTGTTGCGATCAGATTTTTCCTCCGATGAAGTTCTGGCAGTGTCAGATTTCAGTCACTTTCCTGCAGTGTGACAACAGCTGCTATGAGCGTCAATCCAAGAACCAATAGGAGCTCCGAATCTGATGACGTAATCCATGCAACAGTTCAAATGACCATGTTGATGAGGACGTTACACGAGAACACAAGGACGCAACAACGCATATTGAAAAACAGCCATACAAAATGTGCAGGGCGGGAGGTCCAGAGGACCAGAATTGAGAACCACTGCCTCACTGTAATACACCTAAAAACTCATCAATGGCAGGGAAATGTTGTCTCTTAAACCATTCAACATGCTCAATATTTGCGATTCGTGATCAGAGTTCCACCAATGTCCTTCCAAGCAGATTAAGTTATTCTTAACACACCTCACACCACAGGAAATCTGAAAAGGTCATCCTTAGAACCAACAAGATAATCAGGACATTCCAATGATTAAAAGAAGGGGAGAAACTGACTCAAAATCAGTCGACTGACCCTCTTTTTCATACCTAGATGCATTCTAGAGTTTAGTACCCAACACTACTAGACACATCAGACTTCAACGATTCTGGGTTGGCTTCAGTGGTGTAAAGTAACAAGCTACAAATACTCAGATTATTGTAGTTGTAGTTATTGGGTAGTTTTTCCTCAGGAATTGTAATTTACTAAGTAGTTTTACAAATGTGTACATTTTTGTGTACATTTTTAGTGCTGTATTGGTACTTTTTTATTTATTTATTTATTTTTTTTTTTATTTATTTGACATGGACATCACAATTACACTGGACAACCAAATGCATTTGTTTACGTGTTTTAGCAAACTTGGTAATTCTCAACACCTGTCCACAGAAGGCTTGACCAAATTTACAAAATGAAACTATAATAAAAAACATATACACAGCATTATAAATCTTTGCGTAAAATTACTGGAGCAAAAGCAAAGGCGACATAATCCAACAAACTAACAGTAGACTATTTGTGCAAACACTGCTGTTTTGCCTTTAACCACTTTTTTAGAACACTACTAAAAATATTTAGGTTACTTTCTAATTTTAAGCTAACAGGTAAATCATTCCACAGTTTGGCTCCCTTTACAGAGAAGACAGATTGACCAAATGAGGTCTTACACTTTGGCACTAGACAGTCACCATTAGCAGTTGCCTGCGTGACTCTGTGAGAGGTTTGATGCCTACTGATTAGATCAGAAAACAGGATTGGAACATGATTATTTAAACATTTAAAAACCAATTTAAGACTACTTTTACACTACTTTCCTTCAACATGCAGTCACTACTTTATTTTTTCTTGTCTATGGGGATTAGAAAAATCAGTCCTGTGATTCCTGTCCAACCAAATTGCACATAGAAGGTAAATCGCATTATAATGAACTACCTCAAGACATGTGCACTTTATAATTGCAGCAAACTGTTTGGAGGAATTAATAGTGTCCAAGAAGATATCCAAAATCTTTACACGCGTTCACCCAGAGACAGTTTAGATGCATGTCACGGATGAGAAGATAATGGATGTTTACTGTATGATGACTGAAATGGCCTTAAACACCCAGGCACAAGACAACATGACATCAGATTGATGTTGTACCCCAGTGTTGTGGGGATGTTGCATTTTGTTTGGAAATGAAAATCAGGTGATGTCAGAACTTAATGTCAGGCCAATGCCAATGTCCAACATCCAACCGAATATCAACGTCTAACGATGTTACAAGTTGATGTTGTGTGGATGTTACCACTGTGACGTCTATCAGATGTTGGATTTTAGTTGCCATACCTGATGAATAAACATCAGTATTTGACGTCAATGTGACGTTGGTTTAAGATGTTGGCTCAACATTGGATTTTGGTCACTTTCTAACACAAGCTTAAATCAACTAAATTTAAACGACCTTTGACGTCGTTATTGTACATTAAAATGATGTTGTGTGCCTGCTGGGCAATAACTACAGTAAATGCAGTACAGAATGTTACGTTTACATTTAGTTTTTTACAGCGCAATACTGCGTAATACTCCTCTTGAGTACTTTTGAAAGGTCTACTTTTTACTCATACTTTGAGTAATATTTATAACAGATACTTTTACTGTACTTGCACTACATTTTAGGCCAGTAATAGTACTTTTACTTGAGTATGATTTTTCAGTACTTTTTCCACCACTGGGTGGCTTCATTTTGCTAGAATTGAAGAATAGAATAAATAAATGGAGACGTAGGGGATTATAAAGATAGTCCGTAACTTGATTTTGAATGCGATTTTGAAACTTTTCATTTTTGTAAAGAACGAGCACAGAATCTGAACAAGGATGAATATTTCTAGCGTGCATGTGTTGGATATCTGTATCTGCGCACACCATTAAATGGTGTGTAGTTGTTTGACTGTATTTTCAAAAAAATATACTTTGCCTGTTATGTTTTAAACAATTAAAACATGTTAATTTAGCATTTATACTACTTTAGCTTAGTCTTTCTTAGCATGGTCCGCAGGTGTATATTTAGCAGCAAATCATTCTCGATATATCTCACGTCACATAAATGTGAACACCAAAAATTGCTGCAAAGTTAAAAGAGATGGCACTAGTGAAATCACAGCGTGTGTGTGTGTGGCAAATTAAATGTGCTAATGAGTTTGCTGTTGCTCATATTGAAGGTAAACGTCACTTTAGATGCTGTGCTGGTGCTTGGGCTGTCAGAAGGTGGGCTCCACTGGGTGTTGCATAATGCTATGTGTCTCTGTGGCATTGGCTCAGGTGCAAGATCTATCACTCTTTCTTTTTCTATTTTTCTATTTTGCTCTGTTTCTCCCACCACAGGTCTCTCCTCTTGTACTGATACTGCCTCAGGCTTGAGTTATTTATTTATTGGCACATGGACAGGGTTGTTCGCCAGAACTCTGCTGTGAGAAATCAACAGCTAAGGCATTGTTGCTTTAGTCTTATCCTAAGATTGTTTTCACATCATTTACCCTTTTTTTCCTTTTGCTCGGGGCTCTGATATACTTACAGCTGTTCTTTTTCATTTCTGTTTAGGGGTAAACAAACAGTTTGACACAGCTTTACATTTTTACACTGTGGATGCAATTTTCAGAACATCCCTAAAGCAGCATAGCAAATGTCTAGTGAATATTAAATTGAATTGTATTAAATTTACTGCATGCGCAGTACTCTTGAATGCGCTGATGATGTATCTATCTGCGCAAACAGTGTACTCCGAAACGCAAATCTGCATATGTTAAGGGGCCGATCACACCAAACTTTTACGTTCCAAAAACACGAGGCGCACCACACTGCCGCTTTTGTTGATGTGAGCTGGAAAAATATTATATGCTATTCTTTCTATGCTAATGAAGGACTACTGAGACACTCCAAGCATGGGATGGGTCCTCCTGCCAAGGCAGAGTTCACAACAGCTCCAATACAGTTCTCTGCCATTTGCTTACAGTAACCATGTGCTTTTCACTATACACAATTCATCTGTTCGTGATCTTCTTTCATAAAACTTTGTCATGTTTGGTGTCATTTGACAGTCTATGACTTAAGCGTTGTAGGAATGAAATCAACAGTGACATTGTTTAATTGTATTTCAATATGCAATATATTTACAATTGTTGAGTCATGGTCTGGGGAGGGTATGTTAATGTACTTCTCCCACACTTTAAGTCCTCAACTTTCCTTTCATGTTCAGCTGATTTTAGGGCTTGGTTTTCACTCACGTTTGACAATGCTTTGCCCAGGGTATAATAAGGAAAGTTAACTGTTGATCGGGGTGAATAGTTTTTACTCTGCTTCTCCCGCACACCAGTGCATAGCCTCATATGCTAACAAAGGCAGTTTCACTCTCTTTGTTACACAGCAGTTCATATGTTACAGCTGTTTCTTTGTACAATATGTTAGTTTGTTTCATTCTACTGTCTGTATATTTAAACGTGTAACTTAATAAACAACTTTGCTTGCTTTTAAGGCGTTGAGATTCTTTCTCTTTATCAATGATGATAACAGCTTTAATGGCGTCAGAATAATTACAATGGAGTCAGATAAATAATTGATTTAAACAGTCCATCCTTCAACTGCTTTTTGCTTGATTATTGGTTCAGAATAGCCGCGTAAGCCAAGCCTTACATTGACAAGAAAAAAAAGAAGCGCGGTTCGTTTTTTGTCACTACGCAACGACTGAATCAGCGGTGTGTTGTGCGCGAATGTTGCTGTTGATATTGTTATAAGTGTAGTATTTGATAATATTGCGATATTCAAGATTTGTAAAGTCATCTTGAATCAAGTCTCTCCTCCATCTTAAAAGTCCATGTAGTCGTCTTGACAAAACAAACACTGCTGTCACTTCAATGGAAACCCCGCCTCTGCTTTCATTTGATTGGAGATTGAGATTGACGTAACACGATTTTTTCTGCTCAGAGTTGACTTTTTTAAAACTGTGAGCGCGCAGCTCACAACGGCAAAGCGCGAGGGGCAGCAGGCGGCTAAAACATGAGCACTTAACGTAAAACACTCATGGCCGTTAGTAAACCATTCAAAAGATGCGCCTCTCAACGCAAAAAGCGCGTTCAGTATCAGCCCCTAATGTGACCATTTTTTATTGAACAAACTTTTTTTATGCTCTACACCTTACTCCTTACTTTAATCATTGATGGCATGGTGGCTCAGTGGTTAGCACTGTCACCTCACAGCAAGAAGGTTGCTGGTTCGAGTCCTGGCTGGGCCAGTTGGCATTTCTGTGTGGAGTTGGTTTCCTCACAGTTCAAACACGTGCTATAAGTGAATTGAATAAACTAACCTGGCTGTAGTGTATGACTTTGTAGTGTATGTGTGTGTGAATGAGTGTGTATGGGTTTTTCTCAGCATGTTGCAGAGTTGTGGCTGGAAGGGCATCCATCCGTTTGGTATGAAACTGTATCTACAATATCCCTCTCTTCGTAAATGTTTATGGAACATCAATATGTTCTTATTGGGTGTGATTGTGCCACGTCATGATACATGTTCACTTTTAGTAAGATGAGACAAATTACTTGAGACATTACTGACAAATTCCTGAGGGGAAACGTGCGTCACGTCTGGTTAGGACACAGTGTCAGACAGCACAGCCATGGGCCTTTAACTGGCCATCTGATGAGCATTGCTCACCGAATTGGCATGAGCTGTTTGTTTCAAAGCTGTTGATGCATTATGGAAAACAAAATGACTGTATTTAAATGCGTGATGGTGCTTTTTGAGGCAAGCATCATTATTACTATTATCCATTTGGGTGCTTTTTCAGATGGTTTCAGATACCTTTTGTTCAAAACAGAAGTTCTGTTTATTTTGGTGGAAACGTTGCCTTTTCTTTCTTTCTTTCTTTCTTTCTTTCTTTCTTTCTTTCTTTCTTTCTTTTTTTACCTTATGAACATAATTACTATTTGATTTAGGCCCAATACCAATTATATATTTTTCCCGTATCCTTTCCCCCACCTCTTCCGCATGGCTTTTGAAACAAAGTGTTAAGGGGAAGGCCTTCAAAATTTACCCCTATGAAATGGGACAGCACTACAACACCTACCGTACACATGTCATCATGTCATTGTGAGCTTATACTTCATATGAGATCGATGATGTTGACTGCTGTAGTTATTCTAATTGCGTTATTTTTTGGCATTTATCTTCAGGTGACTCTTCAGGTGAATGATATCATATTATCATAATGATATAATGTGGCAGTAAGCTCATAACTGTACTGTGGATTTACACCATGGCCATATTCATCTATGTGAACCCGAGAAAACAAAAATACTGTTATACCAGACACTGTAAAAAGGTCATTCACAGCCACTAGACTTTTCTGACAGGGGATTTGGGGTGTCATCGAGTGTCAGATGTGAAAGTATGTTGTGGGACAAAACATGAACGCCATTATGAATGCATTAAAGGGCACCTATGGTGAAAAATCTACTGTTCAAGCTGTTTGGATAGACATATGTGTTGATATAGTGTATAGACCGTCCTATTGGGATGATAAAAACGCACCCAGTGCATGTGTGTAATGATTTACAGCGATTCACATCAGCTTTATCAGCACAGCCGCGTGTCAGACCAATTATAAAAGAAGACGCTTCAATCCCGGTTTGTGGACGTTAAATCAGGTATATTTTATGCAATAACATAACAGATATTCATACAGTAGTGGAAATTAAACTATATCCTGTCACATTTGCGTGCAAAAAGAGTGCAAACCTAATCGCGCGCACTGTCTGTGTGTGTGTGTGTGTGTGTGTGTCTATGCTGTGTATCTGTGCGTGTGTATCTGTGTGTGTGCGTGAACTTTGTAACGGCGTTGTGTGTGACTCATCGTTGCAACTCAACACAACAAATGCATCAAATACTCATTAGTAAAGTTCTTACTGTAGTATTTCTCACAAACGTTACATGAGATCTGCTTCCTTTAAGTGTGTCTGTTGTCTGAATCAGCCGAGGGAGGAGATTAAGGCACGCAGAAAGGCACGTAGAAACAGTGGGCGGCGAGGACTAGCCTTAAAGGCGCAGTACAACAAAACTGCTATCTGATGCAAAAAGGTATAAAAGAGAAATTTAAAATAAAAAAATCTGATGGGTGTTTTGAGCTGAAACTTTACAGACACATTCTGGAGACACAAAAGGCTTATATTAAATCTGAAAAATGGGGTAGCTTTGGTGCCCTTTAAAACATATGCTTGTTTATTGTAAAAAAGGCCAAAAAATACTAATACTAAAAAAATCCTGACTTCCGTGTGCAGCCATGCTGCCGTTGTAGATGGTGTATTCTGGGAAATTTTCATACCCCTTGGTTTCATGTGTAGTCATGCAAAATCTTCTTTTCAGGGGCTATCTAGCCCTTGCCCTTAACCCTACGCGTTCAAACTATGGACACCCCTAGCCCTTCACATGAATGCACAAAATGAGGTGTAGGGAAAAGAGAAAGGCTGAAGAGGAGAATTGGGATTGGGACTTAATGTGTCTTAGTTGCATAAAAGATATTTCTTAAAAAAAAAAGAAAGTAAACCCTACCATATGTAGATAGTCATCCACCGAAAATACACTAGCACTTCAA